>NC_026658.2:8189430-8497561 GCF_000004075.3 Cucumis sativus
TAAGGGACTTTCTACTGGACTCACCTAAAGTTTTTGAGTTGTGTTGGACTGTATGGATGATGATTAAGATGTACATGTTTGATTGCAGACTAAATGTTTAGTGTATGTTGTATTTGACTGGAAACATATATATATACATTGATGTGTGAATTGATGTGGATTGCCGAAAGTATACATGTGAATGACTGAAATTATGCTTATGTGTACATGATGATATTAATAGATTGTGCTGTATAAAGATTGGATGTGAACTAGTGAATTTGTTTCGGTTGGATGTGGATTATACTGAACTGTGGTTTGTGCTGGTGAACTGAGGGGTGTATTGACTTGACTGTATAGTGGATTGACTGATGTATTAGCATATTATTGACAGACAGATGATTGTAGTAAAATAAGTTGACTGTTAGGATGTTGAAAGAAAGGACTTTGTGATTTGAAGTAACTGAAAGATGGGTTGAATGGAATGAGGGGATAAATTGTTAGGTTGTATTGGGATGTTTACCTTGTAGGTGTCCCACGGGATCACCAATTTATTTTGCACCTTCGGGAGCATTTGACTGATATGTGTTTCTGCAGAACACTAGACTGATATGTACGTCCCTCGGGGCGTTAGACTGATATGTACGTCCTTCGGGGCGTTAGACTGAAATGTGTATCCTACGGGATCACAAGACTGCGACTGTACAGGGTGTCCCAATAGAACTTTAACAATTTATTTTCCCCTGACGAGACCAGTAGAGGGTCTCTTACTGAGTATTGTTATACTCACCCTTCTTATGTTTAATTTTCAGGCAAAGGAAATAAAGGTGGCAAACCGGTGAGGGGCAGGAAGGAAGCGTGATTGCCATAGGGAATGTGTTATTTTGCTTCCGCTTATGGTTTCTTGTGAGGTTTAAAATGAATTGAAATTTAGTTTACAAACGTTTGTTGTAAATAGTATTATTTTATGCTTTCTTGAATGTTTAAAAATCAGGCCTGACTTGAAGATGTTTTTTTTTTTAAAAATTGCTTACGTTTTGTTTTATATTAATCAAAGTCTTTTAATTGTTAAAAATTAACGATCTCGACTTACTTAGAAAAGTTGGGTCGTTACAATCTAGCTTATAAACAAGCATTTAATCCATCTTGAAGTCTTTTAGCTCTAACTTTTGTTATTGAGCCTGGAACCATAATGGTTGCCTCTCGATTGGTTTGACTTGAGAAGTTCTTCCATGAATTTTTAGCATATGCTTCATTTTCCTCTTCATTTGAGTTGGTGTGAGCTTGTTGAGTCTCATTTTGTGCTTTGTTGATCAACATCTTATCATAAATCATAGTATATTTTCGAAAGACTATAGACTTTGTAGAATAAAAAAATAAAAATGGTAAAAAAGTATCTACATTTGTAAAAAAACCTCAAGGAACATGAAAGCATAGAAATAAAAAAAAACAAAAAAAAAACATATAAAAATGAAAATTAAAAATTAAAAAATTAAATTTATATAAAAAAGAAAAATAATAAACAAATATTTACAATTAAAAAAAATAAATATGTAATATCTGACGTTAAATAAATCAAATATCATACAACTTAAAAGAATATAAATATTATCTCTCATTGAATAAATATAATCTTATATAATTAAATATGTATTACACCCCAGTTAAATTTGAAAATAATTCAATAAAAAAAGTATTTTCAATTTTATTTTCATATTTACGTCATTACAAATTTTTTACTTTTTAAAATAAAATAAAAAACCATTAGAAATTAATAAATATATTATAATAATTTGGACATGACTTTTGTGTAAAATGGAAGCCTATAATGGGTGGTGATCCTAAACCGAGACCTTAAAATTTTAAAAGGACACTGTCACTATACAAAATGCATAATATAATAAGAAAAATACATTATTTAATATATATTGTAATTTGACACTACAAAACTAATATTAAGATACAAAAATCGAGAATGTGAGATGTGCGTCTCCCCTAACTCTTTAATATATCCGTCCATGCTTATAATTTTTTTTACCTAACAAAAAAGATGATATATTAAAGCTTCTTATATAATTTAAGCTACTCGGGTAGAAACCCCAAAGTTTGATGTGGTTTAATTCATGATATTCTATTCCATTCATAATTTTTTAAAAACCATTATTAATATTTAATTTTAGTGGCGTGATTGTATATTTTATTACCGTAGTCTGTATCTCCTAAATATAAACTCTTGGCTAGATTGTAATTTGTGGTGTTTTATGGGCTGATTTTGTTCCTTTTGGCTAGGTTCTTTGTTGGTTAAAGCGAGTTTGGTGGTAGTTTGGTTGTGAGTTTTGGCTTTGGATGTTTGTGAGGGGTCGGTTTTGTGCACTATTTTCGGGCTTTTCTTTTTTTTTTTTTTTCTGTTTTTTTGTAGTTATATGATATAAACTCACAAATTTAAAATAAAATAGTTATAGAAATTTATGAATTAGTACAAACATTAATTTCAAATTTATGTTAAACCAAGTGAAAATTTTATTAGTATAATTTTTTATAAATAATATATCAAAACAGGATCATGAGTTTTTTCATTTCTGTTTTAGAATTTCTTACTTCTTCGTCAACTCTCATATTACTTTTTCAAATTTTCATTTGGTAAACGATGTTTGTCATCTCTCATATATTTCGTCATCATATATTTGGTGCACGATCTTGAACTACGATCGTTTAGATCTTTGTCATTTCTCATATATTTTCTCTTTTAGATCTAAAAGATCGTGTACCAAGCTGTGTACAAAATATAAAAGATCTTGGTACACAATCTTAAACAAAATTTATTTAGATTTTGGTACACGATCCTAAACCAAGATCGTTTAGATTTGGTATATGATCGCTTAGATTTTCATACACGATCATGTATCATGATTGTTTAGAAGAAAAATTACATGCAAGTGTGTGACATATGTTGATATTACCTACACGATCGTGTATCATGATCGTTTAAAAAGAAGAATTACACATGTGCATGTTGACTTAGACATTTTTTAGAGTTGGCTCGTGAACTTTTTTGTTTTTTTTTTTTAAACTCTTACATTAATTTTGTGAAAAGAAAAATCTATTTTTTCTTCCAAGGCAAAAGTAAGAATTCTGGAAACAAAATGGGACTTTTCTACCCGATCAGTCAAACAAATTACAATACTTTCGCATTTCCCATATTACCCAAACAACGAACCATGAAACTCACTCTATAAAATAAAATAAATCAACATAAAGTTGGAAGGGTAATTTCGTCTACACAAAAAAGCTCGGAAATCTGTACTGGCTGTTTATAAATCAAAATCATTTCGTTTGTCGTCACTATCATTTATCAGTCATATCTCAGATTTTTAGCCTTTTCGTTCTCTCCATTTCTCTCTACCGCAAAATCTCGAGCTCCAATGGGAGATTCAGCTGAAGCTCTTCAAAATGATCTCAGATTTCAAGGTCCTATTGACGGCAACGTTCTCGCCGCCATGGCGCTGGCCCGCTGCGGCGTCGACAGGATGTTTGGCGTCGTCGGAATCCCCGTTACCTCTCTGGCCACTCGGGCAGTTTCTTTAGGAATTCGATTCATCGCCTTTCATAACGAACAATCGGCTGGCTACGCCGCTTCTGCTTATGGTTATCTAACGGGCCGCCCTGGTGTGCTGCTTACTGTTTCTGGCCCTGGTTGTGTTCATGGTCTTGCAGGGGTTTCTAACGCCATGGTTAATGCTTGGCCTTTGGTGATGATCTCTGGTTCTTGTGATCAAAGAGATTTCGGCCGTGGTGATTTTCAGGAGCTTGATCAGGTGGAGGCTGTGAAGCCCTTTTCAAAAATTTCCGTGAAGGCCACGGATATTTCCGAGATTCCGAATTGCGTTGCTCGAGTTCTTAATTCGGCTGTTTCTGGTCGGCCTGGTGGGTGCTATTTTGATCTTCCGTCGGATGTCTTGCATCAGACTATTTCCGAGTCTGAGGCGGAGAGATTATTGGTCGCAGCGGAGGAATTTGCACGTCGCGAAGTGATTCCTAGAGTTCCAAACTCACAGATTGAGGAAGCTATTTCGTTGTTGAAACATGCGGAACGGCCACTGATCGTGTTTGGTAAAGGGGCAGCCCTTGCTCGTGCTGAGGGGCCGTTGAAGAAGCTTGTGGAGACTACTGGAATTCCATTTCTTCCTACTCCAATGGGTAAAGGACTGCTGCCAGATACACATGAGCTTGCGGCTACCGCCGCTAGGTCGTTGGCGATTGGTAAGTGCGATGTTGCGCTTGTGGTTGGGGCAAGGCTTAATTGGTTGTTGCATTTTGGCGAGCCGCCCAAATGGTCCAAGGACGTGAAGTTCATTTTGGTTGATATTTGCAAGGAGGAAGTTGAACTAAGAAATCCCCATTTGGGTTTGATTGGCGATGCAAAAGAGGTGTTGGAATCCATAAATAAAGAGATCAAGGATGACCCATTTTGTCTTGGAAAATCTCATCCATGGGTTGAAGCCATTTCGCAGAAGGCAAAGGACAATGTGGCGAAAATGGAAGTTCAACTGGCGAGGGATGTTGTCCCATTCAATTTCTTGACGCCAATGAGAATCATTCGAGATGCTATATTGGCTCTTGGTAGCCCTGCACCCATATTGGTCTCTGAAGGGGCCAATACAATGGATGTGGGTCGTTCAGTTTTGGTTCAAACTGAGCCAAGGACCAGGCTGGATGCAGGAACATGGGGAACAATGGGGGTTGGCTTGGGCTATTGCATTGCTGCTGCGGTTGCTTCGCCCGATCGTTTGGTAGTCGCAGTGGAAGGTGATTCTGGATTTGGGTTCAGTGCTATGGAAGTTGAGGTATTCATTCTCCCCTTTGCACTTTTTTCCACCAACTTCTTTCATGTTGTATGATTATTATTTGATTCTTAACTCATTGAAGAGGCTTGCATATTTTTTTAGAACTGAAAAAAAGACTAATGTTCAAAATAAAATGAAACTAAAAGCACCTAAAACTTAGAATCATAGGATCAAAGATGAACTTGGATATCTTAACTAGGTTCACACATCATAACACCAAGAACAAACATCTACTTAGCAAACTCAAAATTTGCAAATACACGATTACATGGGGAAAATAAAAGCATTCCAATGAAGACAAATATCCTAAATATAGTAGTTCGCGAGAACTTGGATTGATCAATATCTTGTAGCGTCTCCTGCATAATAAAACATTGTTTAGTTTGTTCCAATGTTGTTTTGAGTCAATCATCATTGTTACTTTCTGGTTTGGAAATGTTTATTGGTCGGTTACTATGTTTCATTTCAGCTGTCCCTTGGTAAACATGAATGACATTAAAAAGAAACATGTAGACACTGGTGATCAGTAGCTCTAGGATTATTCTTGGTCACGTTTCATGGGATGTCTTTAAACGGGTTGCATCCTTATTTTGATGGTTGAGTTTGTAGATATCATTCTCATTTCATTTTAGGTTCGATATGTCGTTTGTTTCACAGGGGCTTACTAGATTTTCTTCATTTTTTGTACTTAGATCTTTGTATATTTATTTTATTTGTTCATTTTGACACATTGGTTGTTAAGTCAAATTACATGTGTCACAACATGTCTTACGTATTAACTGCCTTGCCTAGAATATTGGACTCAGAATGTTTAATGTCCTAAGTAGGCACCTTAGCACTATATACAAATTCCCATTAGTCAAATCTGAAATTTCGTTTATTGTCGTAACTCATAAGTGATCTAAGTAAGTTTTGGAGTTTTAGAACTCCGTTTAAGTTCTAAAAGTTGTACATCTTACTTTGACTTGGGTTCTACTGTAAATAGTGTTTGATTTTCCCTCGTGTTTTTTTCTAAAGAGCTCTTTATAATTTTTAATTGCCCAGTTTTGCTCCTCATAATCTCGAAACATTTATTCAATTGAGATCTCAGAAACAAACTGATGGTTTCTTTTTCTTTCCTATTTGCAAAATGTCTCTATGTGTCTTTCCAATCCTACTTTAAATTCAGACAAGTTATGTGCTCGTCTACTTCCAAGTGTAGAAGCTTTTCCTTTTTAGTGGGAGCTCTTCTCATCTGATGTACATTTTTCTGGTTTTCTACAGACTCTGGTGCGCTATCAGTTGCCAGTGGTTGTGATAGTTTTCAACAACAGTGGTGTTTATGGTGGCGACCGGAGAACGCCACAAGAAATTACTGGACCCTATAAGCACGATCCTGCGCCAACCTCTTTTGTCCCATCAGCTGGTTATCACAAAATGATTGAGGCGTTTGGAGGTAAAGGATACCATGTCGAATCACCTGAGGAACTAAAATCTGCACTAGCTGAGTCCTTTTCTGCTCGGAAACCAGCAGTCGTAAACATCAAGATTGACCCGTATGCTGGTGCAGAAAGTGGAAGGCTGCAACACAAGAACTGAAGTTAAGTCCTTACTTCTGTGTTGTATTTTCTTTGCTTGAGACTCTTTGTGCCAATGAAGAGTTTCAAGCTAACAATCTTAGTTTTCACACACTCTCTCTTTTATTTCTTTCTTTTTGTTAGCCTATAAATTATGTAAATCATGGAGTTTGAATAAAATTAATGTAACTTGTAAAGCCTGCAGTTGGATAAACGATTTAACAGTACTTTAAGCCTAAATCCATCATTACCAAAATGCAATTCTTTTTTTTTCTTCCTATTTCTTTTGGTTTCTTGAAAGGTTCAAATATACCTTATGTCAACTAAGGGTGGTCAGTGCGAAATGGAGTTTTCGAACACTAAACATTAAACAATCTGATTCAATTGGATATATATTTAAAAGGGTTAAATAAAACTATTTGTTTTTCTCTTTCTAGTTAAGTATATAAACATTACATTACTGTCGGTAGGTAGTTTATTGAGAAAAGCATTTTAGTACTTTCTTATGGGGGCAAAAATGTAAACCTCTTATTAATATTTTATATGTTAGATTTTATTTGCCTTTATGAGGTGGATCATTAATCAAGGACTCTATAAATGAGCCATTCGTACAAAAAGAAAAACTTAATGAAACTTGCACTACTTTTCATTGTCGAGTTTTTGACATTTTACTTTCATCGTTTACACACGAAATTACTAAAAAAGGACCTTGTGAACGTAGATCTGTCTCGAGGATGAGAAAAAAAATTGAGGATAATTTTGTAGAGAAATATTCTAAAATTTATAGAAAACATAAAATTTGAGATTGGGTCTGTTGAAACTATTTCATCAGCAAGGAATAATTGCAAATTTAACAATTAAATTCAAAACAATTAAGTATATAGCAATATTTAAAAAAATTGCAAATATAGCAAAATTTGTCAAATTTTATCAATGATAGAGTTTATCACTGATAGATTATGTTGTAAAAATTGGTCTATCATCGATAGATCATACGAGTGTATCGGTGATACAAGTCTAGCGATAGTTTTGCTATATTTGCAATTTTTTTTTAAATGTTGCTATATCCTTAATTATTATTCCTCAAATGGTCATCCGTTACAATTACCCTTACATTCAATCTGTTAACTGCATAACCAAATCTTGACCAGACAGAGCTCAACTTTAAAAATAAATTTAAAGTAGTATAATACTTAATTGAATTTATCATAATAAATGCAGGTTTGGGTCTTTGGTTCTAGCTCACATCCCATACCGGAGTCTGTTTTATTAATGTGTTAAAATCATATATTGATCTTCTTTTTAATAGAAAAAAAATTATCATATGGTGCTCACATGAATGACATTTGGCATTTGTTTTAACTTTCTTCAGAAACATTCTGCGTTCTAGCCGAACATATACTAAAAAAAAAAAAGAATAGTCTCATGGTGCAGTCTTCATGCCATTTGTTTAACTATGTTAACCAAAACAAAAACAAGTGAATGCACCTTAAATCATTCCAAGAATTTTTCTTCTGTGGAAAGTCGTATCCATGAATGTCATATGTATGGTTTGGAGGGAGATTCTTCATATGTTTCGAAATCCACCCTACAATATGGGGTCAAAAAGGCAAATATAAATGATTTTAACCTTAAGAAAACTTATTCTTGAACCCCTTTCATGCTCATGTCACGTCGAGATATCGAAAAAAATTACAAAATTCAGACCTTTCTTTATATTTATATATATATATATATATATATATATATATATATATACATATATATATACATATATATATGTATATATATATATACATATATATATACATATATACATAGAACTTCTTTATTTTAGCATAGAACTTCAATTTTGCTTTACTCTGCTTTTGTTTTATTTTAGCATAGAACTTCTTTGTGTTGCTTTCGTTTTATTATTTTAGCCTAGAACTTCTTTGTGTTTGTTCTCCGTGTGTTTCTGATTCTATTCTAGTTCTACTGTTTTTTTCTTAGTTCTTAGCAAACTCAAGTTAACTCAAGTTTGTGATTAGAACCTTGAGTTTGAGGGAGGGTATTGGACTATTTTTAGGAGATAATATTATTATGATATTATTCTGAATATTCTTTCTTTAATTCACTACTACAAAACTAGCTTTACTTGACGCTTAAAAACTGTCAAGTAAAGATTTACTTGACACTTTTAAATGTGTCAAGAATAAGGGGGTATACTTGACCGTTTTTAAGCGTTAAGTAAGGTCAGTTTACTTGACAGGTAAAAAGCGTAAGTATATGAGATTACTTGACGCTTTTTACTCGTCAAGTAATCTAGTGTAAAAAATAAGAGTGATTTTGTTTGACAGATTTTAAGCAGAATTATACTTGACAGTTTATAAATGTCAAGTATATGAGATTTCTTGACATTTTTTACATGTCAAGAAAGTGTTTTACTTTTGACACGTTTTGCATGCCAAGTGTTTTTTTTTTAAATTGTATATTTTAAAATATATTCAGAGTTTTTTGTGCACCTGTTTGGAAGTCGAACATATATAAGTAAAGCAAGAGAGTACACATACAAATGTGCTAAAGTACACATTAATTGAACAATTGAATGAACTAAGCATTTTCATCAAATAACTAATAATATTTTAACATATATCAATGAACTATATACTTTTTCCATCGAATGTGGCCACCCAAAAAATCAGGAAACTCCATGTGCACTTCATACAATTCGAATTGACTATATGGACTGCGTGTATCAATCTGATATGAGACCCAAAATATTAAAATTAATACTTTAATTACTTGAATTGTAGAAAATAATTCAAAAAATCATTTAAACACACAACATACCGAATCTGTGACTACTATGCTCCCATTAGTGATTATATCTCTCATGTATCTCATTACATAGTACACACATTCAAGTACTCCAACTTGCAAAGAACATTGTAAATACCTAAATTACCAAAATATATATTTAATGGTGCAAATAGCTCATATACCGTATACTTTTAATTAACGAATAAATATGTTTACACTTTACTTTCACTGTTTTCCATATTGACTGTTTTCGATTTGATTGAATATTTTTCTGAGAGCGAAAGATAGTAATAGCCCTATTTGCAAGAAACAACTAAACTCTAGCCATGAAGTGAACTTTAAGACGGTAAACATCATATATTAAAAAAGCTTACTAATTACGTGTCAGTTACATATCTAATATCTACTCTTGATGTTGTTCGAAGTGAGTCAATATAATAATCTGTCTCATCGTATGCGTTAATAGTCAGAAGTGCCCAATGACCACTACATAAAAGAAATATAAGTAGATTGCATTGATCCAAAACAAGTTTCTCTATGCTAAATCAAAAGTAAACTATAACACTTCAAAGCAATACAACATCACAACTTAAATTTTTTAAACATTGAAACCAAACAGACCAAAGTTAGAGTCTAAACGTGTGATGTAACCTCAGACAATTCATAAAACCAAGTTGTAGATATAACTCACACTTATTCAATCATAAAATGAAGAACAAAGCTGGAAATACTCGACATTTATAATATAATAGAGAAAATTCAAATTGAAGAATGAAATAGGATATAGATAAGCCAACAGAAAATTCAAACAGATCTTGTCTTTTTCCACCATGATTGATCACCCAAAACTCAACTTTGATCAAAATAAGCAGAATTAATGGCGAAGTAATGGAAATAATAACTTATGATTTGAACAAAAAAGGGTATAGATTAGCAAACAGACAAATGTTGTGTACTTGAATGAAATTGAAATTCTTTTGAAATCTCTACCCTTTCTCCATCCATTTCTCCTCTTGACTATGTCTCCCCTCCCTATTATTTCTTCTCTCAATCACTTCCCCAATAATAATCCTTTTTTAAATGCATAAAAATAAAAAGATGAGTTTTTTAGTTACAATTTGCATAATTTAATTCAACATATGCATGTTTCTTTTTTAAATAGTAATAATAATGAACTACCATAATCATATCTCCTTTATATGTGCAACCTTTCACTAAGATGACCCCAAACTTGGGAGGAAAAAAAAAATAAAATCAGTTTCTGCACATGAGACAAGAACTGCAGTAGAAATCATCACCTCCATTTGCATGGATCACGAGAGGAGATAAATTATTATTTACGTAAAACAAATAAAAAAAGATTTTATTATTACTTGATAATGAGATGTAGAAAGAAAAAGCAGATCCCAATCTCATTTCCATAAAAAGGAACTTTTTTTTTTGTTTTTTATGTAATGAGAGCATACCCATCTACAGCTCAAAATCTGTCCAAGTAGTACTCAAAATGTCTCGAACATAATCTAGTTAAAAATTTCAAGGTTAGTATTGTATATATTCAATAAATATGAAACTTATATTTTAGATATTCGATTAAATAGGCAATTAAATGAAAATTTAGTTTTGAATGTCATACATTTTAGGGTTTATTGAGATTTCGACGGTTAAGAAGAAAACTTTTGATGGCTGGCAAATACTAAATTTATTCGACAAAATTTTGCTAGAAATTTCGAGCTTAGTATTGTATATATTCAAAACATGTAAAATTTTTTGTATATTAGGTACATTTTAGATACTCGATTAAATAGACAAACAAACGAAAATCTAGTTTTGAATGTGATACATTCAAGGGTTTATCGAGAATTCAACGGTGAAGAAGAAATGCATTTTGGCCATCCTATAAAAAATACAATAGAACTATATGTCAGTATATAGTATTATTGTATATAATATGTGGTATATATATACTAAAACACATAATAGAACTATTATAGATTGCATATATACTAAAGGAGAGAATGTAATCAAATACATTTATAAAAAAAAAAATATGTATGTATGATCATGTCGTTTACTACTGTTTTAGTAATATTTACTATATAAACATATAATTTAAACACAAATTCTATATGAATTATGTATAAGGTATTATTGTATATAATATGATGTATATATACTAAATAACATATATAAATTCAGACTTCTTACTGTACATAATTATATATGTTATTGTATATATAATGTGGTATATATGTGTAAGGGCTGCTGACGACGGATGAAATTTTCCAGATTGTTCACGTGATGAAGATGGAAGATTGTTAGCGGTTATAATTAATTAACATAAAATTTCATATAATAAAAGATTTTGTGTTATACTTCATTAAAACAATATTTTCAATTTTTTACCATAATAAAGATACAAACTTACATAAGGAAGTTATGAAAATAATAATGACACTCAAATACTTCATTAAAACAATATTTTCAATTTATTACTATAACAAAGATAAAATTTATATAAGGAAGTTAGGAATATTATAATAAATTGAAAGTAGTTTGAACAAGGAAATAATTTAAATATAATTACGAATTAATAATGATTAAAAGGTTAGTATTGTCCAAAAATTATACGAATTACTAATTAAGAAAATAAATTATACTTTAGGACATTCGTGAAAAATCATACTCGATTTAGGTCTTTTAGATCTTTTGTCAAAATCTTTCTTAAAACAATAGAACCCATTGTATTGGTTTGTATTATCAAATCAACCAAATATAGGTAAAAGAAAAAACGAACTTAACTAGAATCCAAAATTTGTTTCTCATCATAAAGTGGTCATGCATTTTGTTCATTCAACATTGATTATGAGTTTGTGGTGGGTTATACAGTCATGTTGAGAATGTTTACGTAAGTATCATGCATGTTTTCTCACTTTACATTCAAGTTAAGATCAGTTAGTAGTTCAAAAAGTTTTTGACAAATGTCGTTGAGTAGAACGATGCTTGTTGACTTTACACCTTCTCTTGGGCTAAGAGAGAAGGATACGAGAAGGGACATAACAAGTAAATATATTCTCTAGGTCAATCAGAGAAAGTTGGACTGACCAACCTTGAATAACAACGTATAAACCTTCTATATTCATGTTTAAGACCAATAATAATTCTCCTCATTTTTCATTTTGAAAAAGCAGAAATATCTAATTTAGAGATTTCACGACATAAAGTTTTGCCTTGGAGAAGTATTAGTTGATAGCCATCTTTCTCAAAGTAATTGACAGAAGCTCGTTCTCTAGAAATCGAAATCCTTGCATAATTTTTCTTTAAGAAATGTGAGGTGAACATGTCTCATATTTTTTTGGCGTCTCCACGATACTAATGTACTCCAACATTTCTTAATCAACTATAGTTTTAATTGCAAACATGACCTTACTTGTCTTGATATTTTGTTTCTTGAAAACAATAGTATCCTCAGATGGATTAACTGTGTGCCTCCTACAACATCCCACAAATCTTGTTCTTGGAGATATAATCATGCATGTGAACCATGGTTTTGTAATTATTCTTAATGTTAAAAGCTTCTTGATTCCTCCAACATCTTGAAGATCTCTAATCATCATGTAATGACGATAAATGGAAGTAGGTTTATCCTAAACAACAAGTTTCACAATCTCAAATTGTACTCGATTTTTCAAAAGCTTCAACTTAACAAGTTAAGCTAACTTGACTCTAATACCACTTATTGAATAAATTGACACAAAAAGAGGAAAGACACAATCTCTTTGGAGAAAGAAAGATGGACATTTTGAGGAAAGAATACACTTTACTCTTAAGACATTCACTCATTTATCACACAAAGTTTATCTCCAACTCTCTTGCTTTCTTTCATCCTCTCGTTACTTTGTTTTGCTATGTTTGTTTACTTGGTTCATAAATGAAGGCAGGACATAAGTATGGGATCTTTTCAGCCATGAAAAAGAATCTCTCTAAAATTCTAACTCTTCTAGATATTTATTAGTTTATCCTTGCCTAAAATAATTCTCTAGAATTCCTTAACATAAATAAAATCTAGGATATTTCTAAATTCTTTTCCATACAAGATATTTGTTTACATAGTTCTAGAAAAAAAAAATTTAATTTACAAATTTAATAGGGATCTTTTAAAAAGTATGACAAAACGAAAAAATATTTACGTCGTATAGAACAATTTCAAAAATGAAAAAGCCGATAGACGCACAATGAAAAATACAAAAAAAAAATGTTTCGTGATTAATTGGCATCTAGTGTGCGTAATATATTTGAAAAACAATCATTTAGATTTAGCTATTCTTCCATATAAGATTGTTTAGATTTGGGTAGCTAGATCGTTTATATTGGGTATCTAAATTTAAATGAACTTTTTCAAGATTTTTTTTGTACGTGATCGTTTAGATTTGACACATTAATTTAATCGTTTAAATTTGGGTAGCCAAATCTAAACGATTTTTTTCAAGATATTTTGGCACGATCACTTAGATTTGGTATGTGATCGTTTAGATTTGACACACGATAGTTTAGATTTGACACATGATCGTTTAGATTTGATCCTTTAAATTAGGATAGCCAAATCTCAACGATTTTTTTTCACAATCTTTTATATTTGACACACGATCTTAAAAACCAAATAACAGTTTGAAAAAAAAATAGCACGATCTTGAATTAAACAACAGTTTGAAAAAAAATATAAAAAAATTACTGAAGAAAGAAAAGGACGACAAAAAAGGAAAAGAAAAAAATTACAGAAGAAGAGAAAAAGACGATGAGAAAGAAAAGAAAAATTGAAAAGGAAAGACAAATGAAAATATTTTAAAAAATTGCAAAAGAAAAGAAAAAGACGATGAAAAGAAAAAAAATTGCAGAATAGAAGAGAAGATAATAAGAAATGACAAACCTCGCTAAATTTAATGGACTTTTTCATTTTGTCATATTAGTTTATTTGTGTAAAACTTAACCAATTTAATACTTTCACGAATCTTTTAGACTAATTATTGATTTTGTATATATTAAGTAGACGTTTATAATATTAATGAAATGATTTAATGTAGCATTGACCGAAAGTTTGGAAATTGAAAGTGTCCTTAAATGTTTTGTTCTAATAAAAATGAAGTGTGACCAACAATAATTGAAAATGATGGAAGTTGAAGTGTCCCATACAGCAATGGAAAATAATGTTGATAGAATAGGTTAGATGCTCAAATATTCCTCTCTTTTTTTGGAATTATAATATTCTATTGCGAGAAAAGAGAGAAATAATAGTAGTGAGAAACAAGATGATGGGAACCATATCTCTAATTATCCCAATGGAATTTTGGTATATTGTTGATATATGTCAAAACCAAAACGTAGACTAACCCACTTTTGGAATTAAACTTTTTAGGAGAGATAAAGTTATTCTTTCCCTATTTGTATGGATGGCAGCCCCATGAAAGAAAATCCATATCAACATCACATATATCACTTTTTATATTTGGTTCCAAAGATTATGGGCATACCCAATTCACTAAAGCTAAAGAAGCATAGGGAATAAAATATTGAGGAGTAGGACAAAGGAAAAAAAAGGCAATTCAAATTCATTTCTGCTCTCAAACAAAGCCAGAGAAGCAAAAAGATCAAAAGGGTGAAACATTGTCCACAGCTAACTCACGCTTAAATTCTCTAGTAGTTGAGTAATTTCTAAACATTCAACTTGAAGTTAAAAAAATATCACTCTCATGACTCAATACTTCAACTTGATCTTAATATTTTAGTATTAAAAAGATCTTTTCAATGTTATCGACATTGTAATACTCAAAGTCGAGAAATCAAAATTTAGATTCTAACACTTGATCATCTTACTATATCATTCTTGCTTGTTTTGAAGACTTTTAAGTGTAAAAGTTGTCCCAATACATTTTCTTTCGGCTTGTTAATTTTGTTTTAACTCCTACGTGGAATAATTTTAGCTTTTGAATTTCTATGATTGAGACAGAAAAATAAAGTGCACCACCTTGTTGGAAAGTAGTGGCTTTCAATTCTTTTAAAGCTCCTTTATCTATACTTTTATATCTTCAAGATCTCTCTAATTCATATGTGATTTTTATTTATTTATATTTCTTTCCTATACTTCCGACATCACAAAATACTTTCTATTTATATATATATATTTTTAAAGAAAAAACACGTTATAAAAATAAACTAAAATTAAAAATCAAATGGTTATCAATAATCATTTCACCTCTGCGTGAGATATGATCTATTAGTCTCGAAAACATAAAATTTTTAATACAAGCATTATAGTCATTTCTTTTCAAGAGACATACGAGGGATTTGGACACCAATATGAATTTAGTTGATTTAATATAGATGATGGAGTTGGGTTTGTCACACCCCCTCTTGGACTATCTACTTTAAACCCGAGAGACTACGTGAAGTCAACTAATATTGTCTTTTGTTTCAACGATGTCATGTCCTGCTCCAAATTGCTTACCACTAACTTAACTCAACTTTAGAAATCACCATGCAACATAAATAAAACACAATACTTCATTTTTGTTCCCTTAAGCTCAAGAGTTTCTACAACGGTGCATGAAGATACAATTTCTTAAAATAGGAAAATAAGAAATTCAGCCAAATGCCTTCGAAGTTTTCAACCTTCAACGATTGTTTAGTTTTGAGTTTGATCGTTTAATTCTTTAGACAATTGCTTAACTCCGATCACTTACCTTTTACACAATCACTTAGCTCCCTAAACGATCACTTAGCTTTCAACTCGATTACTTACCTTCTTACAACATGAGAGAGGGAAAACTTAAAACATAAGTCAAAAGACTTAGTGAGTAAAGTTTTAAGAAAACCTTTTGGAACACAAATCATAAACACAATTGTTTCGTTAAAACTTGATTAACACCTCATTCACAAATATATCAGATCATATAAATACTCATTACTCTTGTTGTCCTTTTGTTGAGAACATGAACTATTCCTTATGCACAGACTCAATATTTTGCGTTTAGACTATTGTGATGACTTTTTCATCAACATCATCCAGAAATTTTCTGGTTCATTCCTCGTTGTCCAGGCCGCCCAACACAACACACTCCTTTTACGCATTGGTCAGCTTCATTCCACATGCAATCCTTTTCTACAGGCTACCTTTAATCTTAATGTGCACATAATAGTTAGCTCATTGATAGGAAAAGGACTAATAGTTTGAACACAATTTCATCATTTAGAACACATAAAACTTACTTTAAATATAACATATTATTATAAATCAACTTGAATTTACAAGAAAGCTTTAAAATATGTATACACTTTTGGAAAGTCACTCACCGACTAAACTCCTTGTCTCAAAATGCCTATCCCTCCTCTATTACGAGTCTAATGACTACTACTTTAGTACGCATTTAGTTTTTCTTAACAAAATCTTAGAGTAATCCCATTTTCTTTTGTCCTCTTCTCTTATCTATACTAATCTTGAGTTGGATCAGTCACTCCTTAAACTCTTACAATCTTGCCCGCACTTGCTTACCAGCAAAATTCATGTAATATGCTAAAGTCACCTGGATTCCAACCCTATTAATATGATAATTACAAAGCTTTTGATTGATATAATAACCTTAAAGACTTCTTTAAATTTCTTTTTTTGTCTACTGTTGGGATTTATGTCTTAAAACTCATAAATTGTAAGTATAATCCATTGACCGTTATTAATAAAGTGTTATTATTATAATAAAATGTTATTTGATTATATTATTAGTTTTGTCTTAATAACTCAAATCCAATAAACTAACAGCCTAAGCTGTTTGATGAGTCTTGAACAATATGTAGAGACATACATGGATCAATATTCGAGATCAGCTTAAAGGGTCTATAGTATAGGGATAAGGTTGGATATCTTATCCTCATAACACTATGGATACAACTCACTTTATATTTGATACAAACACAATGATCCAACACGTTCGTGTAAGTGACATGCGAGTGAGAGTATCCTATGCAACGAGTTTGCATAAAATCGGATCACAAAATAATAACCACTAGATGTGACTATGTTAACTAGTTAGGTTTCTATTTCATTAGGATGACCTAAGTAACTTAGTCTTAATCCTATGTATTATGAACTACTGTTTGCGAGAGATTGTCATTTGATTTGTAAGAGTGAAAGTGATCAGATGGTCGACTCAATATGCTTATCATTTTAGAGACAAGATTGAGTGGGTGTTGGGAACATAATCACACGAGATGAAATTTACTCCTTTCCGACTTAAGGGTAAGTTTCCCTTAAATGGTGTCGCTAGAACTTGAATAAAGGGCCCTAACCTCTCTATGGCAAGAGTGAGGTTTTTGTTTATTGATTGGACCGTAAAAATGTTGTTCATTAGAGGAGTAGTGATATTTAAGGACTAGAGGTAACCAAAGGGTAAAATGACAATTTGACCCAACTGATGTTACGAACACTCGTAAAAGATTAACTTACTATTATTGGTCTATATCCATGGACACAAAAATATCTCTATAGTGAGAAGAGTTCAACTGTGAGTCTTATTGGAGTGTACACACAGTTAATGAATATTGATTAATATGGTTAATGAGTTAACCAATTAATCTCATATCGTTGTAGCTTTTGATTTGTAGGTCAATAAGATCCCCTTCCTAACTCATAAAGAACAATGTGATTTATTTATATTGGTTGTAATTTTAAATGTTCAAATTTACTTTGGGAATTTGTATAATTTATAGTGATACATTGTAATATAAAATTTATATTTTAATCAAACTTTATTATATAAATTTAATGTTGGGTATGATTCAAAATTAATTTATGAGAGATAAAATATTTAAGTGAGTTTAAATATTAATTTAATGTGAATGAGATTCGTATTAAAATTATTTGTTATGTGAGAAATTTATATTTGAATATGATTCAAATATTAAGTTCAATATAAGATATTTAATTTAATTATTAATTAATTAAAAAATTAATTAATAGTTTAGTTTAATTTGATTTAATTAAATTAATTTAAAACTATAAGATATTGGAGAGATATTTATTAATTATGACTTAAGTGAAATTTTAATTAAATATGATTTAATTAATTATTAATTGATTAATCAAATAATTAATTAGTTTATTTGAAATTTATATTAATTTAATATTTTTTAAATTAATAAAATCACATGATTCTCTCTAACTCTCTCAATGAAATGAAGTTATAAATATGCAAAGGAAAAAAAACTTTTAATTAAGAAAAAGCCAATGTGTTTACTCTCTGCAAAAAATAGTTTTATCTCTAAAAATTTTTCTCATCCCAATTGATTCTCACAAACCAATCTCATTCTATAGGATAAGAAGGTCTTTGACAGGTGGTTCCCAAAATTTGGAGATTTAGTAGATTCAGAGATGCCAAACTACGTAAGTTTTTTCTCTCTTTAATCTATACTTTATTAAAGCATGCTTGATAAGAAAATTAGTTTCTTAATTATTTTTTGGCAATGTATTGGTGTTTCAGGATTCCCAAACTAAAATAAAGAATGATTTTGTAAAATCTTCTACTGCCAAAAGCTTTTATCCCTTTTACAACCTCCTACACGATCGTCCAACATTTTATATGACTGTTCACTCTCTTACATGATCGTTTAACTTTTCATACAATTGTTTATCTTTCTACACGATCATTTAACAAAATAATTCCTTGAAAACCTTCTTCAAAACTCTTGCTTTCTGCTTTCCTTCTTGCCTAAGATTACTCCAAATTACCCTAGGATTTTCTTTCTTTTTGAGGTATGGGTCTTACAGACAATAGCTGCAGACCCTAATCTTTAAAATTTTACTTAAAACTTAGCAGAAACATTTAACTCGTCTTTGAGGGAAAGAAAAGAAAGTTTAATGCACCTCAGTTTACAAGAAATCAAAGACAGTGGCTGCAGTCCATCTTTATTTACAAACTTTTAGAAAACATTCACAAATATAATACTCTGACAAAATCAAACTTTTTAATGCAATTCAGTTTTCTGCACCCACAACACAACTTGGCCGTGTTCTGATACACTACCTCCAACACAAACACTTTACAATTTCTCCTATTAGACTGGTCGACATGGTAGCAATAAGCCCAACTCAAGGAAACACGATCAGTACCTAGAAATTGAGAAAACATGATTTGAAAGAATAAGGTAATTAAAATTTTTTAGTGAGTGATGTTTTGCTAAAACATGCTTTACAAATAGTTATGCTTAATGCTCTGCTTTGAACGTATAAATCATTGTAAACATAAAACAGTAAAGCTTTAAAAACATTTCAGAAATTCCTTAATCATTCAAAAACATATGTAGCTATCACATACCGACTTCTAACTATACATTCATAATTTAACATAGATCAGTATAAGTTGAACCTTTCGTATAGGCACTTGTGCCTTCATTGATGTAATTGTCCTAGTCCTCTCTATAAAGCCTTCACATCAGTAGTTTAGAATCATATGTGCACATTTAGAGGTAAATTGTAAAGTACTAGCATAGCTTAATGAAAAACATTTAAATGCAAGTTGTCTGTGAAGCTTGAAATTCAACTTGAAAATCTTAAGCATTTAAGTAAATCATTTAAATGAAAATCACACCCAAGATATTTCTTGTGTAACTTGAAATCATGAGTTATAAATAACTTTCAGAACAAAGTATCACTCATAAACTTGAGGTTACTCTTTTTGGCTTAAGAAAAATTCTTCAAGTCTTAAGAGAAAATGGTTTTATAAAATGTGAGAAAGAAACAAAAGTGTTAAAAACATCATTAAAGAAGGAACTGAAGATTGACAATTGAAAGAAAGCTTGATTTTCAAAGAGTACAATAAGGCTTACTCGGGGAATTGACCAGTGGACTTCCTCTATAATATATTTTAATCATTTCCAAATATGGCAGACTTGCATATGAAAATGACTCTTACGAGCGAGCAACATATAAATTAAAGGAAACAAGCTAAACTAAGTACAAAACCATAAACATAGGGTGGTGTGAGGATGTTTGTGCATGTGGCCTTAGGTAAACAAAGCCTTGGACAAGTATACTCACGACGTTCTCCCCCACTTAAATAGTTGATGTCTTTGTCGGCTGACAAAGCTAGAACTTTTCAATCTTCTGCATCCACACTTCAAGGTCTTCGACAGGTTCCCAATTTGTTTCTTCCACGGGGAAGTTCTTCCACTTGACCAAGAATTTGTGGATTCCCCGAATGGGCTTTCTGCTCTTCCTTACTCGATCTATAAGGATCTCAACTCATTACTACAAATTTGGTCTTTCTTGAAGCACACAATTTTTTAATTCTTGATGGTCATGACAAAGAACCATCAAGAAAAATATTTTCTTGATGCAATGTTTATCTTGACGGTCATGTATGTCAAGAAAAGTTCCCTTATTTTGTTGAAGAAATACGAAAAAAAGTAAAAAAAAAATGTAGATTCTTGATTTCCTTGATGGACCAAGTTTTCTTAGTTTTGTTGATGGTCTACAAACGTCAATAAAACTATTTCTCGATAGACAATAAACATCAAAGATAATATAGTAGTTGACTGACAATGCCCATCAAGTTAGTTTGGTTTTCTTGATGGACGAGACCCATCAAGGGATGAATTTTCTTGATTTGCAATAACTATCATCGAAAAAAATTAATATATTTGTTTTGGATTTCTTGATGGACAAAGACAAAAGAAAAGATAATGAGCAAGGTCCATCAAGAAAAATGATGCCCATCAAGAAAAAAATTTATAATTTTGGATTCATTATAAGATCATGAGTAAGGTCCATCAAGAAAAATGATAGTCCATCAAGAAAAAACTATTTTGCACGAAGCACGAAATTCGAACCCTCATTAATGGACTTAGAAAACACAATATTCATTCATAATATATATTCTTAAATTTTTACTATTTTTTTCCTATTATTACTTTCTATTTATCAATAATACAATATTACTTTTTTTAAAAGATAACTGTTGTATTTATAATTAGATTGAAATAAGTGACTTTATCAAATCAAATTAGTTATTATCTTGAACTTTAATGGGTTGAATTGAAAGTTTGTAATTTAGAGTTTTAAAATTGGTAGAAACTATAGAAGTTGAATAACATGAGCTCAGCTCAACCGACACATGTATGTACCTATGGACAAGAGGTTCTAGGATCAAATCTGCACCCATGCAAATGCTAATTAGCATGAGCTAAGGTGAATGAGAGGAAAATGGATATATAAAAGGATGAAAGTAGAAAATTTTTTAGTCCCACTAAACTTTTCATTATAACTTTATTTAGTTTTGCTTTAGTGGCAATATTGTCATTTACATATCTTTAATATTTTTGTCATTTTCATTATAACTTTTAATGATTGTTTTAGTAGAAATGATTTTTTAAACTTTTCATCTTCTTATTACATTTTTTCTCAAAATTTAAAACATTTCACTCCAATTAATTATGTCAATTAAATTTGTTCAAATCCATTCACATTCCTCTTTTTCCCTTAATGTTATATCAACTATTCACATTCCTCATCTCTTTCAACATTTCAAAATTCTTCCTTTTCAAATATTGGTTATAAATATCTTTTTTTTTTTTTTTTCATTCATGTTCACAAGTCACAACAAAATACTAAGGGTGAAGAAGAAATCAAATCATATTTTCCTATTATCTTCTAATTTTTTTCTTTTTTATATTTTGCTATCTATTTTTTTTTTTTTATATATAAACGTATGTTTGTGTTTATTCCTTCATATATAAGTTTCTTTTTTAGTACACAACATAAGTTGGGGAAATTTGAACCGCAAACTTTGTGGTTGACATGTACATGTATATGTTTTTTATGTTTAAATCATGTAATATTGAGAATCATCTTTTAATGTAACTATGAGAATCTTGCTCATCTTTTTTTTATTTAATTCTTTTTATTAAAGCTATTTTATTAATAAAATTGTTGAGTGTCTTACACATTGATTTTGTTAAAACAATGTAAATATTGTTGAAATTTATTAAGTATAAATAAAGGTAATAAAATGTATAAAGCAAGAAATATTAAAGTCTTTCATTTAATTTTTTTACCTACAAAATCATTAAAAAAAATTATGATTTCATATTTATAATTTAATAATTTCAAAAGAATTACGATTTTGGTGGATTTTTTATCCTTTCATTATAATTTTTTTAGTCTTCCTTTAGAGGCAGTTTTCATTCGCATTGGCTTAATGTTTATAGTCATTTTCACATTCAACAAGTTTTCATTCGCATTGGCTTAATGTTTATAGTCATTTTCTGTTCTCTTGATAGGGCACCACTTTTTATTTGCCAACTTTTTCATCAACTTCGAGGCTTTCTCTAAGTAAGTTCAAGTGATGTTTGTAGTCTGCTGCCAGTCTTTCATGCAATTATGAGCTTGTGGATTTTTACCTATACAAGGATGATCAACGCTATGAGGCAATAAGGGTTTTCTTTCACTTACAATTTTGAAGGGACTCTTCCCCGTTGACGAACTAGTTTGAGGATTGAAATAGAATTGAGCCACATTCAGCAACTGAATCCAATTCTTTTGTCTTGCATTAATGAAATGGTGTAGATACTCCTTGAGCATACAATCAAACCATTCAGTCTGGCTATCTGTCTCAAGATGGTAGCTTGAGAATATATGCGGATTTGTCTCCAAGAAGGTAAATAACTTGATTCAGAAGGTATCAATGAATATACCATCCCTGTCGCTCACAATGCTCGTCGAAACTCCTCGAAACTTTACAGAATGCTTAAAGAATAAATGTGCTGTCAACTTGATAGAACATTGTTTGGTAGTGGGTCGGGGATGAAAGTGACATACTTTGAAAATTGGTCGATGATAACCAAGATGACCTCAAGGTCGCCACCTTTAAGAAATTTTGCAACTTTTGCTTTCTCGACCTTATCTTGTTAACAGATGAGGCATGTCTTCGTATATTACATGACATCATGTCGCATATTAGGCCAAAAGTAGCCTTTCTTCAGCAAACCTAGGATGGTCGACCCACAAGGTGTCATAACACTCATGCAGTAATGTTTTCCACAGATCACCTAACCTCATAACATACAACCGGTTTCCTTTTGTTAATAATAGGTCTTCTTTAACCCATAACTGTATTGTTTGACCAACAACTTTGGCTAGAGCAATAACAACTTGGGTAGAGGGATCCTTATTAATGAACTCCCTAATGATATTGAGGATAATAAGTCATCAACTTTACTTGTATGAATGAGGGCTAGCATACATAGATTCACATGATGGCCTTTACGACTAAGAGCGTCGACAAGTGATTGTTGGTTCCTTTTTTCTATTCGAACTTGAAGTCGAATTCAATAAAAAATTCTTGCCACTTGGCTTGCTTAAAGGTCAACTTTGGCTGGCTGAAGAAGTGACAAATAGTGTTGTTGTCAAACTTCACAACAAAGAGCAATCCCAATAAATATTGCCTTTAGGCCCTCAGACAATGGACCACTGCAAGTATTTATTTCTCAAAGACAGTATACCTCCTTTCAGTACCAATGAGCTTTCAACTCTCGTAAGCTATAGGGTGACCTTCTCGGATAAAGACGCCCGAGAGAAAAATCTGATGCATTAGTTTCAACTTCAAACGACTTAGAAACGTCAAGCAATCTGAGGACAGAACCCTTCATCATTGTTGTCTTTAGTTCATCAAAGTTAGTTTGATATTCAACCGGCTATTTCAAGGTTGTACCCTTCTTCAACAACTCTATCAATGGTGCAATCCTTCTTAAAAATTCTTTAATGAACCAATGATAGTAATTAATTAATCCTAAGAAGGTGCATAATTTTGTCACATAAGTGGGGCCTCTCCACTCCTGGATAGCTTGTAACTTATCCTTATCAATTCAATTTTTTTCCATATTCGATTTACATATAACTGATTTTATCGAAACTTGTAAAAAATTAGTGCTATCGACTATCATAATCATAAGTTATTAGAGACTATCAGACAATAATTATAAGGTTACCAAATAGTCATCACTTTTAAGTTTACTACTTTTACAAATTTAAAAAATATTATGACATAATCTCTATTATCATAATTTTATTTTCATTACTTTTGCAAAAACAAAAAAAACTTTAAAAAAAATTTAGAAAGAGTAGTTCTTGACATTTTTAAAAAATGTGAGAAAATAAAATTGAACATAATATTGGAAGAATTTTGGAATTTTTTTCATTTTTTTGCTTTTTCGTTATTCTATATGTTTTTACATTTTAATTGAATCAAGAATAAGTATTTGTAGTCTTCGACATTCTTATATGTTGCTAATAAGAATTTATAGACTACATCAATCATTACAACCAGTCTATCAACTCCAAATAATCTTTTAAATTTCCCAAGTTATTTTCACAAAATATTAACTCCATTGCTGTCCGAGAACAAATTTGCGATTTATTTTCACAAAATCCTTTCGCCTTCTTGTGATTCCAAATTTCCAAAATCAATCTAATGCTCTAAGAACTATCTACATACAACTAAAATGCAGTTTTCTAATTAACAAAACTATGTTTCAATAATGGATTCTTTTACCGTGTGTCTATATATGAAATATATATGTAGTTTTAATTCACAATTATACACAAGTGGTGAGCTCTTGAATCCCCTACAAAGTAATTGGATTACTGTTCTTAACCTCACATTTCGTGAAAATTCCAATTTCCAAAATAGAAAGATGAGCATAATCCACAGGGAATCTGCTTGTTGCATTTAACTTATTGTGCATGGAATAATCCTATATTTCTTATATATACTAAATCATTAGATGCACATATATATATGAACTGAAATTTGCACATCTAGCTATATCTATGCAGATTTTGAATATAGTTCTTCAGTCGAATGAACACAAAACAAAATTGTTGGAGATTAACTTTAACCTTGTTCATTCTCTTTAGGAAATGAGTGCTTTTCCACTATTGTTTGTCACGGCCCTCTACTTTCGATGGGAGCAGGGGCTTCAATATCCATCGACCTGCCCAGAGGTGCAATCGCTGGAATGTCACTTGTTTGGACATTGGTTCTAGATTGCACCGAAGTTGGAACGGAATCATCTACATGAAACCAAAGAAATCATTCCAAAGCCTTCAGATATTAAAGAAGATTAAAAAGTTTTGTTTTACCTCTATGATAATACGGGGATGGAAAGAACTGCAAATAAACCAGTTTAGCCACTAAAAGACCTGCAAAATCAATGGTTCTAATTGATAAAGGAAAGAGAACCAATGTTTTGTATTGTTCCATCCCTATCCAAAATTTCTGCCATTTGAAGCAATTGTTTTCACCCCAAGTTTGGATCAATGGGTGTTAATTTCTAAATCTGACTCATCCATATAAACCCAACCCAACCTCTGAACATCCCTTGAATAACAATGAACAAAAACATAATCTTGATATTAATTAGCATTTAGCCACCTACATTTGATATTTAGCCACCTCAATTTAAATAGACATATTATTTGATAGGACCTAACAACGATGCAGGGTTGTTTCAATAAGCTTTGTACTCGAAAATTTTCAAGAACTTATCCAACATAGAATTGCCTCCAAACCAAAGAAAACTTGACTTTGAGATTCCTACTGCCAAAGAACACTAACTTTGAGATTCCTGCTATCGATTCGCTAGAAAGAATAAAGAATGGTAACTTGCTTGTTTATATAGATAATATATATACTTTCATATCTTCAAGATTCCATGTAATTATGATTAATTCATACCCATCTTCTAAACTCTGGGTTTAGACTCAAGAGGTTATAGGAATCCACCAATTTCATCCTTATCTCTTTTGTAATTTGGTTAGAGCACCTAGTAAAATAGTACAATACATGAATGTCTAAACACCACAAGAGAATTTACCAAAATATTAACAGAGATTCAAATGTTGATTATGTAGTAATTAATTAACTTTCATCTGACTTTAAATTAAAGGACAAAAGGTAAGGAATATATTAAGAATCAATTACCCATGAGAGAACCAAAAAATACATCTTGGGGATGATGCATATAGTCATTCACCATAAAGATCCCAACAATATAAGCGATCAACAAAGGGAAGAGAACCAAAAGCAATTTTGCAACATGGCCTCCTCCATGCTCGAATACTTTTAGCTTGCCTCATAAGTATAATGAGAGAAAACCAAGACCAGCAAATGACCCTGAAAAAGAAAATTCTTTCTTTTCTTACATACAAAGATCAACAAATTTTATTTTTTAATTCAATATAACTATTGAAAGCCTTTCTTTTGCATGTGTTTTATAACTACTTTTTGTTATTAGATAAAAATGTGGCATCTCAAAACCTATAAACTTTTGAGAGAAGTGATTTGCATATGTTGTTAAGATTATGAGGAAACTCCATCCTTCCAATAAAAAATCATCAATATGGCCTTCCAAAATGGTGCATTATCTTCCTTGTTTATAATCTTGGAAAAAATCTTTGTTTTGGGTTGAATATACCCATTTGAGATTCGTAGACAACATATTAAATAATGATGATTCCATCTCAAAATCCATTGACAAGGTAACAAGTCCTACATGTATCTTTCACACATATATATTCAAATAATACACACTAAAGAATTCGAATATGACCCAAGAACAGCGAACTAAGAAAGCACCATTTTGCGGTGATGTTTTAAGACAAAAGGATGGAGAGGCCTCACAAGCTGCCTAGACTACTAGATCAATCTCAATTTAATTTGGAGATGGTCCATTTCTAACATTTTCATGACTATCATCTTTCAGGAGCTTAAGGGAAGAGAAAAAAGGTAATGTTATTGCCTACATGAAGCATGACCACTGGGAAAACTCTTGTATCCATCCAACACGAAACTTTTCTTCCCATGACAAACGACATTTCCCATTCGATCATAAACCTAAGGAAATTAATAATATATTAATAACATTAAAATGTAATTAATTATATGATTAAATCTCATGGGGAGAGAATATGAGGAGATATATAAGACATGGCTATTGCAATAGATCTCGAAGTTTATATACATATTTGATCTACTAAGCCCCCATTTTAATCTAGATAGAAATCTTAACCACATAGCTAGGCTAAATAAAAACTTTGGTCCCTAATTGAGTGGTTAGGTCCTAACTAAGCTAACTCATTCCTAAATGTTATGAAAGTTCCTTTATGTGTAATCTACAAAAAGTGCTAAAGAAACAAAAGCATTTATCAAATAAACATGTCATTTATTCGTTTAAAAGCGTTAATAATAAGACAAACTGATAATTATCCACTACTCACCATTTAACAGCATTAAAAACTTGAAAACTAAGGTTGTCTGGAGCACACAGTCTGTTATAGTAGTCTATGCTCCTATGAGGTGCAAAGTATTTTTTAGTCTGAGTATAGCAAAGAGGGGGAGGGAGGATAGGTAGAAAATAATAAATATGTAACTAAGAAGAGACATCAAATAGTATTACAACATATAGATAATGGTAGATTATAAATAGTTGTAAACACCACTAATATATATAAAGCCCTAAACATGGAGCTACCAACTTCAAGTTGGGGACTCAATAGCCCCTAATAGTCACAAAGTCATCAAAACTATTATTAAACCATTTGTAAACCAAGCTTACACTTACTTCGTTTCCATCGGGAAAGCAACGCCAAAAGAAATCTGGCCTTGGCCAACCAACTGCATTCTTAGTTGTTTCAGTTAGAACACCTGTTACTAGAACAGAGAAGAGAATACCTATATATTTCCAAATTGGATGTTAAAAAAAAAGAAGAAAAAACTAAATTAAAACAAAAGGGCTATATATAAACAAAATAAATCATTAAATTGGAGGCACAATCACCTAAAATGGCATCATGAAGATCATAGGCATCTCTCCTACGCATATACACCAACACAAAGATTCCAATTGGCAACACAACTGCATATAACTAATACACACCATGCGATACACAAATTATCAGCCTCTCCTTTCTATTTTTCCTCATGTCATCTATCTGTAAAATGACTTTGTTTTTAGCTAAGTTTTCTAAATATAAATGTCCTTGTCATAAAAGCAATTAGGACTCAAGTTCGAGCCATCGATAAGTTAAGACATCTTTTTTGATATACAATAGCATGTAAAATAAATATACATCTTTTTTTTTTTTTTTTTTGTGTGTTAAAAGTAAAACTGATTAATTTTAAAGAATTATTACTTACTAGGTTTCACTATTTTTTTTATCAATATTAAAATTCATTAAATTTAAATTTTCACTTCGTTGGATTCAATTATTGAAATTAAATATTTTCTAAAAGAACAAGGTAAAAGTGCAAAATTTGATCAAATTAAACTTGGGATAAATCAAAACAAGACTTAAATTTGATGCTCAATTAGACAATATAATTGTTGAACTCGAATCAAAATGATGATCAGTGAATGCTTTAATTCACTAATGTATACTGAAATTAATTAAGCCTCTCTATCGGTAACGTTAATAGCTGAATTTATAGTTGAATATGTTAAAGAATTAAAAAAAGAAAAGAAAAGAAAAAGGAGTAGGTGACTTACAGGAACAGTCCAAAAGGGAACCGTGACCGTGATCAAAGGATATTTGAGATGAGTGATCATGTCACTCCCTACAAAACGCTTAAATGGGTGAATTAAGTATATACCAAAATACATAAACATGAGAACCAACACCATTAACCAATCCATCCGCCGCCTCCTTCTTGGTGAGGTGGTGGCGGCCATGGCGGCTCCTCCGGAGGCAACATTCCGGCAAGTGCGGTCAGGTTCCCTCATGAAAAGACAAGTAAAAGAAAAGGGTAGAGAAAATGCGAAGCGTAAAAGAAAAAAGAGAATGAACGGGGAGGCGGTGGTGATAATATTGTGACTTTGTAAAATAAAGTGACAAATAGTGAAGTATGTGTCACGCGTGGCAAGGTAGTGAATGCCAGATTGCAGCCGTTCAATTAAATGAATGAAAAACGGAAAGAGAATGGAGTGTGTATGAATAAAAGCTTGTTTTGTTGCCCACACAGACGTGGATTCAATTCTACGGCTAGTTTATAACCAAAACTATCAGCTTGGACGTCTGAACTACTTAAACTTTGTGTCTCTTAATCTAATTGCATTTAGGTCACTATAATTGAATTTCATATTGATCAAATAATGAGCAAGACATTATAATAACGATCTTTTAAAAAATATAATAAAGCGGTAAAATATTTACACGCAATTAATTGGTTACATACAGAAGTAGTCTTATTCTAAACGATCATGTTACACGCTTGTGTACCAATAACTAAATGATCTTATATCAAATCTAAATGATCTTGGTACATGATTTTATACCAAAACTAAATGATCTTGGTACATGGTCTAGTACCAAATCTAAATGATCTTGAGACACGATGTTGCCAAAATTTAAACGATCTTTTTGAAATGAATACAAACGATGTGATTCTAAATCTTTCATGTAGAGACATGAAAGTTAGATACCCTATGCAAAAAAGTTTGCATAAGACCAAACAATTAATCAGACCAAACAATTAATCAGATGGAAGAAAAAACAAATCAACTCAAGTTTTTGAATTATAATGTACAACAACACTAAACCGGTATGAAAGCTCGTTGTATGATTTCTTCCAAAATCATAAAAAACAACAGTGAGAGTCTTTCTCTTCGTTTCCACACTCGTCTGTACTTAACATTGTAACCGTACTGTTGTTTAATCATTTCCACGAGCACAAGCATAGTAACACTAGGATCAATTTTCACTATGTTTTGAATTTCAACACTCAAAAACTAGAATCTAGTTGTGAGTGATCGTGTGTTAAGTTTGAGTACATATATGAGTACTCTTCTTTGAGCGTAGTGATTTCAAACATTACATGGCTCTTACGCCTATTTCCACACAACCTTCAGTTACAACCATTACTCGACTTTTTGTATCAAATATACCAAATATTTTTGTTTGATTCGACTACAACAATTTTGTAATGTTGTTTCATACAATATTTTTTAACGTCCAACTGAAGATCTTCCTTGAAGTCAAATAACATTCTCTTCTGAATTAAACAAGATGTGTCTACAGATACATTCATATCTGCCAATGTAGACCCTTGTTCACAAATAGAATTTGCAATGTCCCAATCTATTTCTGTAAATATCTCAGAAGGCATCGTTTCATTCTCTACAGATACATTCATATCTGCCAATGTAGACCCTTGTTCACAAATAGAATTTGCAATGTCCCAATCTATTTCTGTAAATATCTCAGAAGGCATCGTTTCATTCTCTGTCTCCATATTTTCTTCATTACTAAATAATTCATTAATTTCTACATCTATATCACCACTAGAAGAAATTTGCCCTTTAATGTCGGTTTAAAACCAACATTGATGACTTTTGGTGTCGATTCAGAACCAACATCTATGCTAGCGTTATTAAAGGCCTTTAATATCATTTTTGCTTTGATGTCACGACATATGGCCATTGATGTCGGTTTTAAACCGACATTTTTTTATGGTGTTATTGTTGACCTTTAGTGTTGGTTTGCCTTTGATGACGTTTTTAAACCGACATTAAAGTCTTGCTTTTTAATTTATTTTTATTTAATTGTTACATTATTGTCCATTTTTTATAAACTGACATTGGATACGTGTAAATATTTTTTTTTCTCACACCAACAAATCAATAAAATCAATATTATTTTAGAAACTACAATATTTTTCTTTTACATTTGTATACAGAAAATGAAATCTTAATATTGCATTTGTATATACATTCTACAATAATACATGAAACTAAATCCTAATACAAGACTTAAATAAGAAATCTTAAACGTCTTCACAATCTTCAACTTTTAACGATCGCTTCGATCTACACAATCACTTAGTTTAGCTTGGTTGGCTATCTAAGACCAAAATATACTTTACAACCTGAGGAAGATTAAATATAGAATCTGCAAAATTAGTACATATTATTTAAAATCAAACTAAACAGACTACAATCTAAATGTGGAAATTGAAAATAGTCCTTCAGATTTCTCCTTTTGAGTCTTATTCCACTTAAGAAAAGGATCAAAGTTTCAGTAGAGTAAATAATGTAGCAGCAACAAAGAAGACGATTGAAATGGTAACTCAAAAGTGCTGCTGAAATAAAGAAGAAAATCAGCTTTTATCGAACAACCCATTAACCTGATTTGGTTCTTCAAAGATCTACAACAAAAAGAGGAATACAACTAAAGAATAATTATATCATCATTGATTCTGACTTCAAAGCAAATTTTGAATGTTCAATTTAGCAATGCTAGTCAACAGGCTTCTTATTCTTAATTGTATAAATTTACCCATCAATAGCAACATTGTTTTTATAGAGAAAGTAAACAATGGAGATGATAAATAATCTTACAAACTCCTATTGGATCGTTTTTCTTTTCAAATGAAAATAGTTAATGAATTTCATCTATGGAAGGTGAAAATCCCAAATAGTAAAAGAACATGGAGTATAAGGAATCCCATAAAAAGAAGAGACTCCACTAGCTAGGTATTGATCAAAGATAAATATATGGAAAAATAGATGCAACCTACAAATATATCAAAACAGACTAATACTCAAACTAAACTAAAGAAAACAAAAACATTTACTACTAATATTACTAAAAGATAAAATAAAACACGATTGAAAACAATTAATTACTAAGACTGATCTCAACCGAAAACCAAAATGCATCACATTCTGAAGATATTGTGCTTCACATAACACTCCAAATAGCTATACAAAAAAAAAATAATAAAAGAAACATAAATATCTACAAAATAAATTTGTTCCTAGCATAAAAAGCAACATATGCATCTATTTACAAGTAATAGGATGTACGAGTTAGAAATTAATATATGATGAGCATTGACAGATAGCATGTGAAAAGAAGTGCTACAACTTTATTAAAAGAAACAAGATTTCAATAAAATCGAATCTTTAATGCATCACCATTCTCATAAAATGCTAAACAAATCTCCATAATCGCTTAGCTTGGTTGGCTATGTAAGATTAAAATATATACTTTACAACATGAGAAAGATTAAATCCAGAATCTACAAAATTATATTGATAGAGGCCAACATTTGCTCCATCCACAATAGCATCACAATGATTATGTACATCTATGAGTGCGATACGCCCGTGGCCACATTTTGTAACGTTATATATGCAAAAGAAATATATGTATATATATATAATGAAAATTTTATGAACCTACGCATGCACACATTTAATAATAATTACTTACTCTGCATTTTTCATTTTGGCAAATTCACCCACAAGAATGCTGTAAGTTACCGAGCTCATTTCTATGTCTTCTCTTCTTTCACTTTTCTAACAAAAGATAGTATGAATATGGCTGCACATCATTAAAGCTTACTATTATCGCAAGACGACACACTTGAAAAAAAAACATTTAGATTGAATTAATATAGTAAATATACTTTTGCAATGACATATCTACCATCAAAATATATATTTCAAGCATAAAATACTTAATTGACCTTCTATACAAATCAATCAAACTTTAACCATATTCAAAACTTGAATGTTGACCTTTGTGTCAATAAATGAAGCAAAAATATCAAGCCAACATTGAGATCAAATTAGACCTTTAGTACAATTCTATAAGCCAATTTTAAACCTTTCAAGAAACCAATTCTATAAGTCAATCGTCTTCCTTGAGATAGAGAACAATTCAAGAAACTAATTTAGACCTTGAGTACAATTCTATAAGTCAATTTTAAAGTTATCAATGTATCAATACAATTGAGATTCTTACCTCGTCTTTATGATGTGGCATAGTTATATTACATTGTCCAGTAGATACGTCCCAAATCTTGATTTGCTTACCAGCACTTGCACTAGCAAATATGCAATCAAGAATTTGAAACAAAATAACTCCAAGATGCAAGTAGGTCAACAATTTTAAGTGAAATGATTAAAATGGGAAATTAAATTAGCCTTAACAAGAAAACTAGCAACTTACAATTCTACAGAATAACAAAGACTATATTCAAACTTCTTAAAGAAACCACAGCTTCTAAGTCCACAAAGGAAGATGTAGTTATCAGTTGTCAAAACACTTCACATTTACTTGATACAATCTTCAACAAGGCTAAAATCAATATTTTATATAATAAAAAACCAAATAATATAAACATGGACAAATTCCCTTCCTGAAGGTTCATGAAGATGATTCTCACTCATCTTGTTCGTTCTTTTTGAATGAGACGCTGTTCGCACGAGATTTCCGGAGAAATTTAATTCGTGGACTTGAACTTGGGTTGATGTTGAATTTTTGTTGATTTGATGCGATGCGGTTCAATCTCTAGAATTTGATCCTCTGATTCACTCTCAACTGTATGTCTACGCTTGATTTAGAGGAAGCGGAGCACGTGATGTTCTTGAAGTTTGTTGAACGTCTACGCTTGATTTGGAGAAGCGGAGCACGTGATGTTCTTGAAGTTTGTTGAACGTCTACGCTTGATTTGGAGAAGCGGAGCACGTGATTTTCTTCAAGTTGGTTGAATGCTTACGCTTGATTTGAGGAAGCGGAGCACGTGATGTTCTTGAAGTTGGAGTCTTGGAAGAAAGTTTGTATCTTCAAAACAGCTTCAATCTTCGAGGATGGTCAACTTCAGAAGTTAGGGAGTCTTCTAGCTTTTGGAAGAATTCTCTCTGGATCTTCTAGAGTCAAAATTTTCCAACCCCTGCAAATGAGGAGAATTCCTCTATTTATAGAGTTCACTGGTGGGCTTTATGGGTTTGAACTTGGTTGGTCCATGGACCAGACCCATGGGCTCAACCATATGGACTTAGGTTATATTTAGTCTTTGGGCTCAATTAAGCTTATTTTTTTTGGCTTAATTGAACTAAAATGATTAACTTAATCCAACGATTAATATGAAAACATGTGGCATTATTAGAATGACCAATTTATTTATTTTAACTCTTTAATTTGGGGCATGTGTCAATTTTAATTAGTCCCAAATTTAATTATTTGTACTTTTCATCATTAACTTAATAAATGATGTGGCAACTTGTAATTGGTCTCAAAATTTCTTATTCAACAAATGCCCCCTTTTCGAGATTTATGCACGTATATGGGTGAATGAATCTCGGAAAAGATAAATTTGAAGTCAAAGTACGAGCCTTCTTTTTTTTTTTTTTTACTCAATTCAGCATATCAAATTAATCAAACTATGAATTTAGTACGTGAGTTTGATTTAAATTTAAAATAAGGGTTGGAATATGGCCAAACCTTAAAAAAAATTCAAAGTTTTATTTCCCACTTAATTTTATTTGAGGGGAAAAAAAAATTAATATGATGATTTTTTTTTTTTAAAGTAAAATTTGGAATATAACCAAAATTTTAATTTTGAAATAAGGATAAGGTTTCTACCGTACCTTAATTTATCTTGGGGATGCATAAGAATTTGGAATGACCAATTTTAATTTGAGATAAAAAAAATCAGGTCCTCAATCTTAGGTAAAGTTGGATTTATGGCTCCGATTTAAATTCATGATAAAAAGGAGGTCATATATGCAAGTTAATTTAACTTGAATTTTGAAATTGAGAATATTTATATATATATATATATATATGTATATATTTTTAAAAATGTTGAAATTTTTAAATATTTTAAATATCTCAATAAAAGTTAAACTTGAGATTTATCCAAAAAAAAGAAATAATTTAAAATAAAATAAGATAATTGGATTATCTTTTCTTTATATATATATATTTTTTAAAAATCATTCCTATTCCTTTTAGGAATTGGATTTGTTTTTTTTTAAAAAAATAATTAAATATCATTCCTAATCCTTTTAGGAATTGGATTTGTTGGGCTTATAAATAGACTCATACCCTACTCACTTATACCTCATCCAACGCTTATTCCTCATCAAATCGGCAGAAAGGTATAGAAAACTTTTTTCTCCCTTTCTCTTTTTTTTTTTTTCTCTTTTTTTTTTTTGTGTGTGTGTTTTTTTTTTTTCTGTTTTGTTTTGTTTTGTTTGTTTTTTTTTTTTTTTGTTTTTGTTTTGTTTTTTTTTTTTTTTTTTTTTTTTTTTTTTTTTTTGCAGGAATGACTTTGTCGAGCTTCTTCTAGGGACGATCGGGCTTCTGCCGTCAGATCTATCGCCCTAGTAGGAGAGATCGACTCTGTCATCGTCGGGCTTCGATCTTCGTTTGCAGAAATGACTTTGTTGAGCTTCTTCTAGGGACGATCGGGCTTTTGCCGTCAGATCTATCGCCCTAGTTGGAGAGATCGACTCTGTCATCGTCGGGCTTCAATCTTCGTTTGCAGAAATGACTTTGTTGAGCTTCTTCTAGGGACGATCGGGCTTTTGCCGTCAGATCTATCGCCCTAGTTGGAGAGATCGACTCTGTCATCGTCGGGCTTCAATCTTCGTTTGCAGAAATGACTTTGTTGAGCTTCTTCTAGGGACGATCGGGCTTTTGCCGTCAGATCTATCGCCCTAGTTGGAGAGATCGACTCTGTCATCGTCGGGCTTCGATCTTCGTTTGCAGAAATGACTTTGTTGAGCTTCTTCTAGGGACGATCGGGCTTTTGCCGTCAGATCTATCGCCCTAGTGGAGAGATCGACTCTGTCATCGTCGGGCTTCAATCTTCGTTTGCAGAAATGACTTTGTTGAGCTTCTTCTAGGGACGATCGGGCTTTTGCCTTCAGATCTATCGCCCTAGTTGGAGAGATCGACTCTGTCATCGTCGGGCTTCGATCTTCGTTATCACCAATTGAGCTTCTTCGTTTTTTTTTTTTCTTCTTCTTCTTATTCTTTCTTCTTTTTGTTTTTTTCTTCTTTTGCTTCTTTCTTTTTTGTTTTCTTCTTCTTCTTCTTTCTTTTGTTTTTTTTTGTTTTTCTTTCTTTTTGTTTTTGTTTTTTTTTGTTTTCTTCTTCTTCTTCTTTCTTTTTGTTTTTTCTTCTTTTGCTTCTTTCTCTTTTTGTTTTCTTCTTCTTCTTCTTTCTTTTTGTTTTTTTGTTTTTCTTTCTTCTTCATTCTTTCTTCTTCTTGCTTCTCCTTTTTTTTTTCTTTCTTGGTTGTGGTACCAGGGAGAAGATGAAGATAATCATCTAGCTTGCGACACCTTAGAGCTGATGAAAATGAATTCCATCGGCCGGGTTGCGACACCTGTTAGATGATAAAGATGAATACTCTCAGCTACGACATATAGGAGAAGATGAAGATGAATCCTCTCGGCTATGAGATATGGGAGGAGATGAAGATGAATTCTGTTCATTGCAGCACTTGGAAGAATATGAAGATGAATCCTCTCAGCTATGACATATGAGAGAAGATGAAGATGAATCCTCTCGGCTATGACATATGGAAGGAGATGAATCCTCTCGACTATGACATATGGAGGAGATGAAGATGAATCCTATTATTCAATTGCAGCACCTGGGAGAAGATGAAGATAAATCCTCTCGGCTATGACATATGGGAGAAGATGAAGATGAATCCTCTCGGCTATGACATATGAGAGAAGATGAATCATTTTCGATTGCAGCACCTGGGAGAAGATGAAGATAAATCCTCTCGGCTATGACATATGGGAGAAGATGAAGATGAATCCTCTCGGCTATGACATATGAGAGAAGATGAATCATTTTCGATTGCAGCACCTGGGAGAAGATGAAGATGAATCTTCTCAGCTATGACATATAAGAGAAGAGGAAGATGAATCATCTTTGATTGTAGCACCTAGAAGAAGATGAAGGTGAATCCTTCTGGCTACGACATATGAAAGAAGATGAAGATGAATTCTCTTTGGTTGCAACTCCTAAAAGAAGATGAAGATGAATCTTCTTTGGTTGCGACACCTGAAAGAAGATGAAGGTGAATCTTCTCGGTTGCGACTCTTAGGAGAAGATGAAGATGAATCTTCTCAGTTGCAATTCCAATGAGAAGATGAAGATGAATCCTCTCGGTTGTAGCACCTAGAAGAAGATGAAGGTGAATCCTTCCGGCTACGTCATATGAAAGAAGATGAAGATGAATCCTCTTTGGTTGCAGCACCTGGAAGAAGATAAAGATGAATCTTCTTTGGTTGCGACACCTGAAAGAAGATGAAGGTGAATCTTCTCAGTTGCAATTCTTAGGATAAGATGAAGATGAATCCTCTCGGTTGCAACACATAGGAGAAGACAAAGATGAATCCTCTCACTTGCGACACCTTAGAGCAGATGAAGATGAATCATCTTCGGTTGTTACATCTGAGAGAAGATGAAAATGAATCTTCTTGATTACGACTCCTAGGTGAAGATGAAGATGAATCATCTCGGTTGTAACACATGGAGGAAGACAAAGATGAATCCTCTCACTTGCGACACCTTAGAGCAGATGAAGATGAATCATCTTCGATTGCAAAACTTAGAAGAAGATGAAGATGAATCCTCTTCGGTTGCAATAAGCTGAAGATGAAGCAGAGGTTAAAGCTTTAGCATTGCATGCATCTTCTTCAAGAGGCAGAAACGATGTTACACTGTCGTTTTCATCTTGGAGAGGCGAAGGCAGAGCTGCCCGATCGTCGTCCTATCAAAGTTGTACCATCGTTATCCTCTCAAAGAGCTGGAGCTGCAGCATCGATGAAGCCTTCAAACTTGAATATAAGGAATCATCAATGAAACTTTTATGCTTGAATTTGAGGGATCATTAATGATGCCTTTGAGCTTGATTTTGAGATTCTTTTTTTTTTTTCTTTTTACATGCACTCAACTTGTACATAGTCTTTGCACGGAGTTTGTACATCTTCAATTTATTTCATCTCATTGTTACTAAAGATGAACATCTTGAATTTAGGGATTTGCCCCCAATTTGTTATGATTCCTTAGTAGAGATGAACACCCTTTGAAGAAAAGAATTAACTCACGACGTAGTTCAAGGTTTTTTTTTTTTTTTTTTTTTTTTTTTTTTTTTTTTTATAATGGTGGACTGAACTTAAAGTTTTCTTTAAGTTGCCTACGTACCCTTTATAATGTAGGGATCAAGTCATAACGTAGTTCAACTTTTTTTTTGCTGGACTGGGCTTAAGGTTTTCCTTAAGCTGCCTACGTACCCTTTATAATATAGGGATCAAGTCATAACGTAGTTCAACTTTTTTTTTGCTGGACTGGGCTTAAGGTTTTCCTTAAGCTGCCTACGTACCCTTTATAATATAGGGATCAAGTCATAACGTAGTTCAACTTTTTTTTTTTTTTTTTTTTTACCTAACAAAATTAAGCATAAAATTTTTTAAGAAATTTACCATTGATTGGGCCAATTCGTAGTCCGTCTTGATCAACGATCTTGTATGCGCCATTTGTATAAACTTCTTTAACAATGTAAGGTCCATCCCATTTAGGTGTGAACTTATTTCCTGTATGCCTTGTTGTGATGATCGGTCTCCTTACGGCAAGTACTAGATCACCGACTTGAAAGGAGCGAGGTTTAACGTGTTTATCAAAAGCTTTGGACATTCTCGCTTGATAACATTCCAATGCTTGCTGAGCCTCTAATCGCTTTTCGTCAAGTGCTTCTAATTCTTGAAGACGTAACTTCACATTATCTTCGGTAGTCAATCCCTCTTGTACTGCCATTCTTAGTGACGGAATTTCCCTTTCGAGAGGAAGGACAGCCTCCACACCGTAAACAAGCGAATATGGTGTAACCCCTGTAGGGGTGCGATGAGTCGTCCGATAAGCCCATAATGCCTCGCCGATCTTTTCTTGCCAATCCCTCTTTGACTTGGAGACAATTTTCTTTAAAAGATTGCACAATGTTTTGTTGAATGCTTCTGCTAGTCCATTCGCAGCTGCGTTGTACATGGATGACTTATATTGCTTGAATTTGAATTTTTCACATAACTTGTCCATCATACTATTGGAGAATTGCTTTCCATTATCCGTCACGATTCGATGTGGAATACCGTATCGATAGATGATGTGTGTTCGAATAAAGTCTGCCACGTTCTCCTTCTTGGCTTCTCTCAATGAAATGGCCTCAGCCCACCTTGAAAAATAGTCTGTTGCTGCTAGGATATAAGAATGTCCTGCTGATGATTTTGGTGTAATGGGGCCAACCAGATCGAGTCCCCAAGCCTCAAAAGGCCAAGAAGCCACAGTTGGATGAAGAGGTTCTGGAGGTTGGTGTATGAAGTTTGCATGGTATTGACAAGGCTCACACTTCTTCACATAGTCTATTGAATCTTGGATCATCTTAGGCCAGTAGTAGCCCATTCTTCTTAGCTGGAATTGAAGCTTTGGTCCCGATTGATGTGCTCCACAAACACCTGCATGTACTTCCTTTAGAGCTTTTACCGAATCTTCCTTTCCGAGACATCGAAGGAAGAGCCCTTCAAGAGAACGGCGATATAAAGTTCCCTTGTAATAAATGAAGTGTGCTGCCCTTCTTCGTATCTCAATTTTATGACGAGAATCCTTTGGAAGCTTTCCATGTTCAAGATACTCTATGATGGGTTGACGCCAATCTTCTTCATCAATCAAATAGGATGTTGCCATGTTCACTTCCTGACATTCAGGCCTAACTGGGGGTATAATCCATCGTTGACAAAGTGGTATGTTCAGAGTTACATCATCTGGCATGGTCAAGGCCGTGGCTAAATTTGCCAATGCATCCGCTCTCTTATTTTCTACTCTAGGGACATGTTCTAACATCACATTATCAAACTTTTCCATCAATTGTCGAGCATAAGCAAAATATGGCTTCAAGTCTTCATGTTTCACGTCATATTGAAGCGAGAGTTGATTGATTATCAATTTTGAATCACCATAGACCTCTATGAATGACACTCCGATTTCTAATGCTATTTGAAGGCCAATTATCAAAGCCTGATATTCAGCCACATTGTTTGAACACAATTCGGAAAGTGCAAAGCTATAAGGCAACATATGCTTCTCAGGAGAAATGAGGACAATGCCTGCCCCCGCACCACTTCTTCGAGCTGCACCATCGAAGTACATAGTCCAAGGTTCCATAACTTCTGTGAAGAAAACCTCATCGTCTGGTAGGTCATCACATAACTTCCAATCCGAAGGAATTGGGTGGTCTGCTAAAAAGTCTGCTAGCGCTTGTCCTTTTATCGCCTTTTGGGGAATATAGACAATGTCATATTGTTGGAGTAGAACCGCCCATTTGGCTAAGCGTCCAGCGATGATTGGCCTGGATAGAACATACTTTATAGGGTCTGCTTTTGCCACTAGATGAACCGTGAAGGCCTGCATATAATGCCTCAACTTATCAATGGCAAAGAAAAGTGCAAGACACATCTTTTCGATAGGAGAATAGTTAACTTCAGCCCCAATTAATGTTCTGCTTAGATAGTAGAGAGAACGCTCCTTTCCCTTTACCTCTTCTTGTGCCAGTAATGCTCCTAAGGACCTTTCTTGTGCAGCAATGTACAATATTAGTGGTTTGTCAGGTACTGGAGCTCCCAGCACTGGGGGAGTAAGCAAGTATTTCTTTATGCTATCAAAAGCGTTCTGACAAGCTTCATCCCACACAAAATTTTCTCCTTTTCTCATCAACTTTTGAAAAGGTTGACACCGACCGGCCAAGTTAGAGATGAACCTTCGGATGTAAGCCAGTCGTCCTTGGAGACTTCTTAGGTCATGCAAACTTTTAGGTCTTGACATCTTCTGAATGGCATCAATCTTGGACTGGTCTATTTCGATCCCTCGATGCCTTACAATGAAGCCAAGAAATTTTCCTGAAGTTACACCAAACGCACACTTGAGAGGGTTCATCCTTAGCTGATATTTTCGCAAGCGATCAAACACGACTTTTAGATCCTTCAAATGGTCTTGTCGTCTCTTTGTTTTGACTACAAGATCATCAACATAACATTCAACATACCTGTGCAACATATCATCAAACACTTTCTGCATGGCACGTTGATAAGTAGCGCCGGCATTTTTCAATCCAAAGGGCATCACCTTGTAACAGTATATTCCCTTTGGAGTTCTGAAAGCTGTCATTTCTTCATCTGAGAGGGCCATCCGTATTTGATTATATCCAGACGACCCATCCATAAACGACAACGCCTCGTGTCCAGTAGTTGCATCAACCATGATTTCGGTGATGGGCAAGGGAAAATCATCTTTAGGGCATGCATTATTCAGATCGCGAAAGTCTACACAAACGCGAAGTTGTCCATTTTTTTTTCTAACAGGGACAATGTTTGCTATCCACGTTGGATATTTGACCTCGCGAATGAATCCTGCTTCGATCAACTTGTTGACTTCCACCTCGATTTGAGGGATAAGCTCCGGTCGAAAACGTCGTTGTGCTTGTTTAATCGGTCGATATCCAGGTTTAATTGCAAGATGATGGACTGCTACTTTTGGGTCAAGTCCTGGCATCTCCTTGTACGACCACGCAAAGATGTCCCTGTATTCGGTGAGCAAACTCATATATTTATCCACCTCTTCGTTAGAGAGGGACGCACTAATGAAAGTCGGGCGTGGTTCCTCTATTGTACCAAGGTTCACCTCTTTTAGCTCGTCTACAGTAGATTGGCCACCATCCTCTAAACTTTGTGGGGCATTTTCTGCGTCTTCTTCATGAGTTCCAGTCTCTGATTCCTCAATAATGGTGATGTGATGACATGAAGTTTCACATTCCCCTTGTTCCGACCCTTCTTTTTCAGGATTCGTTAGTATAACATCATGTCTTTTTTACCTTTAACGAACCTTGACTTGTATTGAGAGTAACAAAAGTTTTTCTTTTCATGCGAGAAGGAACGTTGCTATGAATTTCTCCATTTTCCTTTGTCTCGCAAGGAAACTTCTTACTACGATAATTATCGACATCTGTATGCTTAATTCGACGCCAAACTTTCACACGAGACATTGGTTCCTTCTTCTTTGTATCTATGTTGGAATCAATGTTGTCGTGTGATCCTTTATCCCCGAGATGATTAAAAATCGGAGCACGGGGTGCTTGTACATTTTTCTTTTTAGACACACCTAGCCTTTCAAAGGCTGATGGTCTTGTAGTTGTCAAGGCATGGCATGTGCTTTCTTCCTTTATGGGAGTCGTAGTTAGCCTTCGAAAGACCGAATGTCTCTCAAGGTTTGGTACTGACTGGAGCCTTTCTCTTTCTGCCTCTGTCATGCTTAGCCTTTCAAATACTACGGGACGTGCAACAGATGGTCTAATTCGATCAAATACTGAGATTCTCTGATTATCACCTTCTTTTACGTCAGTATTGTCATCCTCCTCTATAGTTATATGATTGATGTCAACCACTTTTTCCTTCCCCTTTTTAGTTATACGGATCGGTTCTGGCGACTTGTATCCGAGTCCTTTTCTCGACACGGGTATAGAATGTCCTTCCCGTAGAAGCTTCTTTTGAGTTGAGGAGAGCTCAGGTCGGTCATGAATTTCCAAGCTTTTAAACTCGGTGTGAGCTGTGAAGTCATAACCTGCTTTCGCCATCAATTTGTAAGCCTTGGGGTCGAATCCGTCTTTCGTTCGCCTTTGGGGCAAGTTTGCTTCCACCAGATCTACCTTTACCTCTTGCTTCGCTATCTTAGTTAGTGGTGTAGTGAAGCTTTCTTTTATGATTTCGATGTCACCAACTTTCAAACCTTTTGGAGACTCCATGAATGGTGATTCACCTTTCTTGCGCCTTGACAGAGGGACATAACGCAAAACTGGTGTGTTTGCAGCATTTTCATCCTTCAAGATCATACCCTTTGTGTTGCTAGTGTATGCTTCACCCTTTCCAGAGTTAAAGGTTCTCGCACTTTCATGTGGTTCTGTGGTTGCGAGTGATTTCAATTGTGAATTATCTTCTCCTTTTGTAAGAGGGGTTTCTGCAGGCAAAACTTCTAAAATATTATTATTCTTTGAATAAAACTTTGCATCTGCGAAGTGAGACTCAGCTTCTGAGAATGGATTAGAGTCGGCTTCAACCTTCTTTACACCGTCTTGATAAAATTTGAAGCACTGATGCAGTGTTGAAGTTACTACTCCGTTTCCATGAATCCAAGGACGCCCTAGTAACAACTTGTAAGTAGTCCTTGAGTCTATGACATGAAACAATGCACTGGCCTTTAGGTCGCCAATTATGAGTTCTAACCGTATCATGCCTATTGCTCTTTGGCTACCTTGGTTAAAACCTTGAATTACTAGCTTGCTATTTGAGAGCTCGTCCATCAAGATGCCTAATTGCCACATAGTCGACTTTGGCATTATGTTGACAGCTGAGCCATTATCAATGAGGATTCGATCGACTCTCTGTTCTCGAACGTATCCAGAAACATACAAAGGTCTATTATGAAGTTTAGATCCCAACAACAAATCCTCATCTGAGAAGTCTATAGACATACAATAAGAACCACTCTCATATGTCATAGTCGGAGTACTCGAAGTTGATGCTCTTGAATTTAGCAATGCATCAATAAGGATGGTTTTGGTCTCTTGAGGAAGTGATAATAGATCCTCTACATTAAACCTTGAAAGGTCTTTTGATACTCCCTCTCCTCCTAGTGATCTTGGAGGGATTATTTCTTCCTCCGTTGTGTTGATAGCATGACACGCAAAGACTTCTGGGTCTTCATCCTGATGATCACAAAGGAAGCTTTTTGGAAGGAAGTCTGCCAAGGTCACTAAGCGTTGAGGTCGAGAGAAATTCATGTCTTCATTATGTACGAGCTTAAACTTATGAGTCTTCTTCTTTTTCTTATTCTTTTGAGTCTTATTTCCTCTTCTATAGTTTTGGTAAGAGCGAGACTCTCTTTGGGTCGGGATCGACTGTCTTTTCTTTCGGTGGGTCACCACTATCCACCCTTCATCGTCTTCTTCAATTGGTCTTTTCTCTCTCTTTGAGGATCCTCGTATGAGATTTCCTGAAAGAATTGGACAACTATAGGCTCAAAGGTCCCGAACTGGACCAAGCTTTTCCTTTGCTCAAAAATCAATCTCGACGAAGAAGCCTCAGACATTATCGTCACTTCAGCGTGGTTTGTTTGAGCTACTTCCTCCAAATCTAGCTCAATCCTTTTCTCACGAGCCAACCTTAGAATTAGCTCCTTCAGCACGAAGCATTTCTCTACTGGATGACTGATGACCCGATGATACTTGCAGTAATTGGGATCATCTACCTTTCCTGCTTGCTCAGGTCGTTTACATTCTGGCAGCTGGATCAGCTGCTTCTCTAGTAGTTGCTCTAGCATGTCGGCGATATCTGAATCAGGAAATGGGTAAACTTTTTCCTGCCTTTCTTTTAAAGTCAGACGTCGCCTTTCGCTTCCATCATCCTTCTTTTCAACCCTCGCTTCCTTTCCTTTGGAGAATTTCAGCGGGGTTGTGTTTACGACCATAGATTCTTTCGAGGTGCTTTTCACTATCTTTTCAGCACCTTTCATCTCTTTCTTATCTTTCTTTACTTCAGGAACAAGAAAATCTTTAGTTCCTCTACTGGCGATGCTCAACTCCATATCATGAGCTCGAGTTGCCAGTTCTTCAAATGTGCGGGGCTTTATTCCCTGCAAAATGTAGAGGAGTCCCCAGTGCATGCCTTGGGTGCACATTTCTACAGCCGACAGTTCGGTGAGCCGATCTTTACAGTCAAGACTTAGAGCTCTCCATCTATTGATGTAGTCGATGACTGGTTCTCCCTTTCTTTGTTTCGTATTTGTAAGCTCCATCATGCTTACAGTACGCCTGGTGCTGTAGAAGCGATTGAGAAACTCCTTTTCTAGTTGTTCCCAACTTTCAATGCTTTCTGGCTCCAGATCAGTATACCATTCAAAAGCATTTCCTTTCAAGCTTCGAACAAATTGTCTGACTAGTTGATCTCCTCTTGATCCTGCATTCTCACATGTTTCGACGAAGTGAGCAACGTGCTGTTTTGGATTGCCCTTTCCGTCAAACTGCTGGAATTTTGGAGGCTGATATCCAAGCGGCATTCTCAAGTTGTCGATTCTTTTGGTGTATGGTTTAGAGTACATGAAAGAAGTCTGAGATGGGCCTCCATATTGTGCTCTGATGGAGCTTGTGATCATATCTTGTAATTGTTGAACCGAGAGAGAAGCCACAGAAGTTGATTGTTGTTGTGGCTGATTTTCTTGTACCACGTTCTTCCCTTTGTCATCAACTTTAACGACAGGAGTTTGACTCGATTCAGCAGTTTCACGAGTCTGCATCTGCTCCTTTAAAGCTGCAATTTCGTGGTCTCGTTCATCAACAACCTTCATCAGGAGATTAATTTTTCTCTCCATCTCCGCCATGGCAGTCTCGACTGCTACATCAGCCATCATGACGGACATCACATCTGGGTGTGCTTCTTTCAGTGACCTGCTAGAGGCAGAATCATAATCATTATATAGAGGATTTTCCTTGATGACAATTCCAGCTTTAGGAGAGTCCATCAATTGCTTCAGGATGCTCTGCGCGATGGCGGAACCTTGGTCTTGCCCTTGGATGATCCCCTTGGAACGACTACGGGTGATAGGTCCCGTGTAGGTGTCGCTTGCAGCTGAAGATTTGGATGCAGCTTTCTTTGATGCCATTGATTTGCTTGTAGATGTAGATGATGAGAGAGAGATGAGAGGTAGATATGGTCCCACCGGGCGTGCCAATTTGTTCGCACGAGATTTCCGGAGAAATTTAATTCGTGGACTTGAACTTGGGTTGATGTTGAATTTTTGTTGATTTGATGCGATGCGGTTCAATCTCTAGAATTTGATCCTCTGATTCACTCTCAACTGTATGTCTACGCTTGATTTAGAGGAAGCGGAGCACGTGATGTTCTTGAAGTTTGTTGAACGTCTACGCTTGATTTGGAGAAGCGGAGCACGTGATGTTCTTGAAGTTTGTTGAACGTCTACGCTTGATTTGGAGAAGCGGAGCACGTGATTTTCTTCAAGTTGGTTGAATGCTTACGCTTGATTTGAGGAAGCGGAGCACGTGATGTTCTTGAAGTTGGAGTCTTGGAAGAAAGTTTGTATCTTCAAAACAGCTTCAATCTTCGAGGATGGTCAACTTCAGAAGTTAGGGAGTCTTCTAGCTTTTGGAAGAATTCTCTCTGGATCTTCTAGAGTCAAAATTTTCCAACCCCTGCAAATGAGGAGAATTCCTCTATTTATAGAGTTCACTGGTGGGCTTTATGGGTTTGAACTTGGTTGGTCCATGGACCAGACCCATGGGCTCAACCATATGGACTTAGGTTATATTTAGTCTTTGGGCTCAATTAAGCTTATTTTTTTTGGCTTAATTGAACTAAAATGATTAACTTAATCCAACGATTAATATGAAAACATGTGGCATTATTAGAATGACCAATTTATTTATTTTAACTCTTTAATTTGGGGCATGTGTCAATTTTAATTAGTCCCAAATTTAATTATTTGTACTTTTCATCATTAACTTAATAAATGATGTGGCAACTTGTAATTGGTCTCAAAATTTCTTATTCAACAGACGCCAAGCAGTTAAGATAGTACCCTTCGCAACACCACATTTCTTAAGTGAGCTGGAATTTCAGAATGCGGCAATGGGGTTTTCCAAGTTTCAAACCATAGACTTTAGAAATGGATAATGTTTATTTTTTCAGAAACTAAAATCAGATAGTAACCAAAAAAGACTAATCACTAGGAAATGTTATAAAAAACCAAATCATATGCAATGTCTAAAAATATTATGGTTACTTGGAACGATTCGCTAACGCCTCAGAAAGAGAATCGAATATCCTTTCAAATGCATCCTTTTGAAGAATAACTCCAAGCACTTTCTGAAGTTTCCTTCTGAAATAAATACATATAGATTCCTTTCTTATTCTTTCAATAGCAAATGGTTGAGAAAGCAAAATAAATGGAATGAAACATTGAGAAATCATAATTTAGAACCAACAAATGGTGTCATATTGTCAAAGCAGATGAGTGAGGTGAAAAATAAAGACAATTAATAATCAATAATGTTACCTAGCAATCACAAGTAAACAATCATTTTCTGTAACAAAATTCTTTCGATTGATGAGTGAAAAGATAGAAAAACCAAAGGATCTTACAAAACACGACTACAATCAACTTGCCAATTGAAAAAAAGGACTTAATCACACATAAAAGTGAAAGAGTACAGTGATGTTTATGTAAAACTAAATCACACATAAAATTAATTATTTATTTTGCATTAAAACTTATGGAACAGCACCTAAAAGATACCAAACTTTGATGGAAATTTCTTCAAAATCCTCCAAATCTATAATATTTCATCCAAAACCTTATGGGTAACATTAATTTATGTCAAAACCAAATGGGTATTCAAGGAATCTAAGAAAACTCACTGAAATATTTGTCAAAAACCTTACTGAGAACTTGTCAAAATCACCTTAACTCCACTGGATAACACGATAACAACCTTTTTAAACTAAAGTATAACATTCCAAAATCACCAGTAATTTAATTTTGCACCAAACACTTAATGGATATCCATGACATTCAAGAAAACCAAGATTCTCACCAACTTTATGTCAAAAGAGCCAAAAACCGATCTTCTTATCGACTGGACAGCAACTCAACTCTTTCAAAACTTCAAATCTAACAATGAAATGTAATGGATATTGTTAAACTCAAGCCTAAACTATATATTAAAAAAGTTTCAAGAAACCCAACCAAAATATACAAAAATAAGAATACATTACTCAAAAACTCCAAGATCCAACTTCGGAAGACAAGATCGTGTGTGTGAGAGAGAGTGATCGAAGCGGCTCTGAACTAATACAAACAACTTCGGAGAGCGCAACGGTGACGTTTGGTGGTCAGTGTGGGGAGGGTGGCTTTAGCTCCACGAAGAAGATGATAATCTTTGTTGCCATTCACTTAATCCTTTTCAACTCTCACTTACTCTCCTTGTAAAACAACACAACAATAGTTTATGCAAGAACCCATCACAAAAATTCAAAGATTGATTCCAAAACGAAAATGAGAAATAAATGAAACCCAAATCAAATGAAGAAACCCAAGGATTCTTGAGGTGGAAGCATGATGAAGATTGGTTGCCGTTCGCGATCTAAGGTCTTAATACATACAAGTTGTTTTTTAGCTGAATAAATATGTACACTATTCTTAGAAATGAACTCTTCATTTAAAAAAACAAATATAACTGAATATAATTGTTCAATAAGCAACAAAATAGAAATAAAGTTCCTCTTAATCTTAGAAACCATGTTCAAGTTTTCTAAAAAACAAGATTCTATTTTTTGAAAAATAAAAACTTGGCATCTTCCACTGCATGAGCTGAAATGACATCTCCTGTTTCAACCTTGAGCATCATCTCACCCTCTTCCAGCTACTGGAAGGAACTAGTTTTCTGTAAAGAAAAACAAACATGATTAGTGGCTCCTTAATCAAGTATTCAGATTTTTTGGTCATTTTCCACTAAACAAGTTTCCAAGACAAGTAAATCATATTTACCTTCCTTTTCCTTCTTTCTCTCAGCAAGGTACTTGAGGTAGTTTCTCTTCTAGTGTCCATCCACATTGCAGTGGTAGCACTTTTACTTGTCGGCTACCTTAGCCTTCCCTTTTTCCTTAGCAGCAGTAGCAGTAGGATCATTCCCTTTCCCTCCTTTCTTCTTCTGGATTTTCTTTGACCTAAGGAATGAAGGTGCAGATCACTTGGTTCCAAAGGATGAACCCTTCTAAAACCTTTTAGAATGGGCAACATTTGCCTCTCCTTCTTTCTGTCCCTTATTTTTCATAAGAGACTGAAAAGTCTGTAACTCATTTAGGAGGGTAGTCATGTTGTACTCTATCTTGTTCATTACCGCATTGCTACAAAATTGAGGGAAGTTATTTGAAAGAGATTCCAAGATAAAGGACACTTGACTCTGCTCGTCAACGATCACCCCGTTCATTTCTGCCACATTGAATTGGACCATCAAGTCAAGAACATGTTCTCTAACAGATTGGCCCTCTTTCATACGGGCATTATAAACGTACTTAATGGCCTCGTGTCAAATTTGAATGGACGTTTGGCCAAACATCTCCTAAAGGGAGTGCATAATCTAACATGCAGTGACCATGGACTCATGCTTCTTGGCCAATATGTCACTTCTTGCTTAGTACGTCAGACATACTGGCCAATATATAGATGTGGGCCTTGTCATTGGCCTTTGTCCAGCGGTCATAGGCATCCTTGATAGTCTGGGATGCATTTGGAGCGGGGGAAGGAGGACATGCCTCTATTAAGACGAAGCATAGTTTATCGATTACCAGAATCATATTTAGGTTTGACTTTCATGTTGCATAATTCTCGTCGGTTAATTTTTCGTTTTTAAGCAGTTGAATAATTGAAGAAGACATGCTGAAATGTAAAACAATTGACTATATTAATTATCTTTGTCTTAACCCATTACACAAGATAATCCAATTAATTCAACAAAAACAAGCAATCAAAGAATCCTAATAAAAAAATGATTTAACTTTTGCGACGATACTTCAGAAGTTTAGAGCAATAGCCTCAGAAGGGTGATTAGCTACTCTTCTCCTGAATTGAGACAATTTGAGCTAATAACTAATACTATAATAACTCATATTCCTATAGTTCTTAGCTACCGTTGTTCGGTCAAGAATTCATTAACTAACTTAATTCATCTCGTAAGTGTGATACTACCATTTTTAGATCCTAGAGGTACGCTTCAATAGACTACTGAAAGGAAAGACAACTGTTGAAGATTAACCTAAGAAACCCTATCCATTTTTAAGTTTGCGTTGTTTCAGCTTCCATAATCAGGCCCTCTAAAGGAATGGTCGCTCTAGGACGATACGCACGCGGATCATAGAAATCTCACGGCCCGACCTAATGGAGGAGATCATAGGATACGTTGACACGTGTCCTTCTCTTACTTAGTATGAATATTTTCCTCATTCACCTTGTTATTGACCCATACAAAAACTTTTCGAAGGGAGGCGGCTCTCAAGGCGACACGAAGCCGAGTATGAATCTCACATGTGAACTCTTAGGGACGTGAGAGCTAAGATTTGATATATCCTATATACCATTTTAATTCTCCCACTAAAATGTTTTATTATTTTAGAGTTTATTGTACTTAGCTAAATTCTGACTAAATGAATCTCTGTAAGTCTATTCTTATTATAACTCTTATAATAAAACTTTACTCTAATGTTTCTAAGTGTATTAAACCATTTAATTTACCTAGTGACATCTTATGCTAATAGAAATAAGGTTAATTCAACACCGATTCTGGGTCAGTTTTCAGGTAGGAGGTGTTCCGTAAACTGCCAACTTAAGTACCCCTTTAGACAGAACTTCACCGATGAAGTTTTTGCTTATAACCTTAAGTCCTATTTGTTCTACTTAGTTTTATTAAACGAAAATAAGACATAATTCTAATCCTATTATAATTAATGCGATCTTAGGTCAATTTAATTTTAAATAATTTAAAATTAAATTAAATTAATCTTAAGATATTATGTGTGCATGCAACTCTTTATTATTGGTTGACGATTTCTAATTATCAAATTTTATAAAAATTATAAAATTAATTAATTAGTCCTATAATATGCATACTATGGTTTAATTAATCAAAATAAATTTTAATTAAATAATAAACCACCCAACATGCAAAACATTACATTAATATAACAATTATATTAAACTGTAGATGTATTATTATGCTCAATCCAAATTTAGAAACTGAATAGAAATGTTAAGGTTCACCAACAAATTAAACTTTTAATTAGCCTTTAATATATTAGGTGAGTGTGGAATGGGTGGGTGGTGAAAACGGCCCCTCTTCCAAACTAAGAAAATATTCTTATGAAATAGGCTAAAAAAATCGATACAGAAAATCAATTAAGAAATCAGTACAGCCATGAGAATGAACATCACTCATCTATCACATACTAACGTGTCTAAGATTTAAATATCTCATGATCACTAGAAGAAATATAGTGTCATGTTGTACAAGGATTTATTATTCTCTCATCAATTGAGTTGATGTGCACATGCTTAATAAAGATTATTTGCTTTAATTTATGCTGGTCACGTAAGTCAATGATGTTAGGTATTAGTTGACATTGTAATGATCTATAATAAAGATAGGGGGTGTGAAGTAGGCAAAAAGCATAAAGCACATAGTTAAATGCAAAACATATTCAAACAAGAAAAGTTGAAAACATTAGACATTAAATTTTACAATTTAGTGTGAGATCTTGATTGCATCTTGAAACTACACGATAAGATTTCATGCGGTAAGAGTGGGTTAATGCAAAAATGGTTACACGATGAGATGGAGCTACGTGATGGACTGGAAGACGACGTAAGCTTTCTTCACCTAAAAGTAATGATGTCACCCTTGTGCAAGAAACCCGACGATTGATTTGACCTTGTAGTTCAATTGAAATCAAAGTAAGGAATTGACAGTGCCATTGCGTTTTGGCATTCACTGAGTCTCACCGCCAGGTAGAAGTAATCATTCCACCATGGAAAGTCTCAGCAAAGAGACTTATAAATAGTTGAAAGTCTGGCCATTTTTTGAGTTGTTTTGACCTTGTCTTCACTTAAGAAAAAATTAAGAGATTTTCAAGATTTTCAAAGATTCACCACTCACTTGAATCTTCTAAGAAATTTCAAGGAAATGCAAGGAGGTTATTGTCAAAGGAGTGAAGTGAAGAAGCTAATTGATGATGAGTGGTTCTTAAAATGTCTTGGAACCAAAAGAATTTTTCCTAGGTTTGAAACCTCAAGTATATTTCTATTGAATTTTTTAGTTATATGATTTTCATTATGATCTCAAATCTTTAAAAATAAATTTGATTTATAAATGATTTGGATTTCAAATAAACTAGAATAATGAGATGAGACAATCTTTTGTGCCCTATGCAATGAGATTCCTCATACTTGTTTTGTGATCTGATGATTCCTCATACTTATTTTGTGATCTGATGTGAGATGTCTTATCCTTGCTATGTGATATGGAATAAGATGTCATATTCTTGTTGTGTAATCTAGAATAGGATGTCTCATACTTGTTGTGTGATCTGGTATGAGATGTTTTTTGCTTGCTGTGGGATCTGACATTGAAACACGTGTTATGCGTAATATAATTGATGGAAACTTGTTGAGTACATTGAGATTATTTCACATAACTGCACCTAGGAAAATAGTGTAGTAAATGTTTGAGCTGAGGAAGAGTACAAAGATGTAATTAAATTTGCAGAATGATTTTGCGATATGAATATATGATAAGCTATATGAATAATGTGTTTCTATGCGATATGAGTCTTTACACATAATTTGAAAGAAAATGATTTCTTTGTGATTTACAAATATATGTTGATGAGATTTGAATTGTGTTAAGTGTCTAATCCATTGAAATGATTTGGACTGAATGTTTTATTATTGAACAACATGTATCGTATGATTTGGCAAAATGAATTAGAATATGTTAGGAAAGAATTTGATTTATTAAATGTATTGGTAAAAGACCTCACTCAATAGAAATTTTTGTTTAACCTTTCAAATATTTTTATGGAAAATTGCAATGGATGACTATTTTAGCAATAATAATTAAAAATATAGCAACATTTTAAAAAAATTGCAAATATAGCAAAACTATCATTGATAGACTTGTATCGCTGATAGACTTCATATGGTATATCAGTGATAGACCAATATTTGTAATATGGTCTATCAGTGATAAGCTTATATCATTGATAGAATTTGACAAATTTTGCTATATTTGCAAATTTTTTAAAATTGTGCTATATACTTAATTAATTTGATTTTAATTGCTAAATTTGTAACTATCCCTATTTTTATTTATTTTCTCCAAGTAGAGAAGGACAACCAGCATTTGACTTGCCATCCAGATTGCTTGGTGTGCTATACTCAAATCACATAATCTTGGCAGTGGTCACAATCAACTCACATAGGATACAGAAGCTAGGTGAGGAGAGTTAAACTAGTGTTTGAGATTGTATATATATATAACTCTAGTTGAAGAAACTTTGTACCAATGTTATATGTACTTTATCCATTATTAATGGAGTAATTGTGTTCTCAATTGAGATGATCTCATTTCACGTTATGTGTGTTGGTTGTGTTTCTTCCGCTTACTAGGTACTCTGAGTGTTATTTTACAAAGAGATTTGAAATGTCTAGGCAATTATGTCTTCACTTGGTCACACAGAGTGACTTTTAGGGCGACGTGTGACACTTATGTACAAGAGGTTTAATGTAATGCCTCAAAATTAAGGTAATTCTTAATTTAATTTTTTTTAATTGTGTTTGAGTTTATTAAGTGTTATTATGAGTTAATTGAATAAGAATTTTTTGAATTTTTTGAAATTGGAATAAATTAAATATTTGTTTGGGTGAATATTTAAATTAATTGGTGGATTTGGGTGTTGGTAGAATTATGGTTAATTATTATTAATTATATATATTTGTATATATAATTATTATGGAAAAGAGTAAAGATAATTTTATTAGTAGAAAATTAATTATCGTGGAAGATAAATAATTATTTGAAAAAACAAATATTGATTGAGAAGAGAGGTTGATATGATTGAGTAAATGAAGAAAGATAAAGAATAGAATTTATTAAAAAACTTTTAGGGAGTTTTTATTACTTATTTTTAATTATTTAGGTGTTATCTTCAAGATTGAAGCTAAACTTAAATTATTGGATTAAAATAATTAATGTTGAAACTTTGAAATATTAAAATAACTGATTTATTGGAGAAGATTTAGTTAATTAGAAAAAATGGTGGATTTGAGTTAATTTGTGACTTTTTTTAAAAAGTTGGTTCTGGTGAAATTAGAATTAATTAAGTATATATATATATATATAAAGAGTTGACAAATCTCAACTTATCTAATAATTATAATGGTGAGGAAACTGTCATAGTGGGAAATGATCATATGAGATTACCATCACATGGAATAGTGGATTTTGTTCCATTTCTTACACCTTGATGATTAAACTCAGAAAAGGGAAATACACAAAAGTAAAAGGTATTAAACACTAACCTGTCTTTGAAACCTTTAAAACGAGTGTGGGTTGTCGTCGATGAGAAAACGAGTGTGAGTCGCTGTCTTCAAAACATTTAGGTTTGACGTCGCAGTGGGTCTTCGTCGTTGTGGGTCTCTGTCACAGTGGGTCTTCTTGTCGTAGGTCTCTATCGCTGAGAAGAAAGGTCGTGCAAATGGAAAAGAATGGTGTTGGGTTTTTTTTGGGTTCTATCATAAAGATGATAACAAAGAAAGGGAAAATAAAAGTAAATTTATATTTTAATAATTTTTAATGAAAAGTTGGAGGGAAATTAAGGGGAAAAATTATATTTTAATCTTTTTTAATGAAAAATCTTTTTTATTATTTATATTTAATGACATTTAAAATTGACATAGATTTATGACAGTTAAAACTGTCATAACTCCTTCGAATCCTAAAAATCTCGTCTTTTCTAGCCAAAAGCGTGAATTTTGACCTTTTGTGACAATTTTTTCTTTCTTCATTTCAATTGGGATATGTATAATTGTCATAGTAGATAGTTTTTCTTGTAGTGTTCAAGTTCACCAACGGATGAGAGTGTTCTTATGGGATCACTGGAAGTATGTTCCGTCAGACACACTATAGCTTTTTGTACCTTATAATGGAAAGTTAACAAATCACCTAGCAGATCTAGTAGTGGGACCCTTAATATGTATATTTTTTTACTCACTATTTTTTCTATGTTTAATATTGTAGGCAAAGGTAGAGAAAATTGAAAGCTGGTGAGCAACCGGAAAGGTCCGTGACATGTCATATGAGGACTCCGTTTTGCTTCCCTTTTCATTATTAGTTTTGAGTATTTTGATTTTAAATATTTTATTTATTTATTTCTTTTATTTTCTTCAAATTTAGTTAGACCCACCAAGTCGAGGCATGTTTTCATGGTATTTTCTTACTATTTCATCAAATTATGTTTTATAAATTGTTGTTCGAAATTATTTATTAAATAAAAATTAAGTTTTCCTCTTTTCACGAAAGTGTCAAGATTGTTATTTATCTTTTAAAGTAATTATCTCAACTTAGTATAAAAGAGTCCGGTTGATATATTTGATAATTATTTTGATCATCTTTAAAACTATTAATTTCTTATTTTTAGTTTTTTTAAAGTTATACTTATGTAAATTCATTACACTTCGAATTTAATTTTTTGTTTCATTATCTATTTTTCACTCATGGCTTTTGTAAACTAAACCAAATTTGTTTAAAACTAAAATGTACGTCTATTTTTTTGTCTTTATGAATTTTAATTTTGTTCTTAAAAACTAAATTCTACTTTTTTTTAAATAATATAAATTTTATTATTCATTCTTTAAAACTAGATTCTTAATTTAAATTTAATACTAATCTATTTTTTCTCTCATACGAACAAATTTATTTGGTATGAAAATTAATTTTTTTATTATTGAAACTTATTAAAAAAATGTGTTCTTTGTACTTTGAAAGAGAGGACTTCCAACTTTTTTTTTTTTAATTTGAAAATTTATGTTTTCATTAATTTTTAATTTGTGGATATTTACTGTTGTAATCGTTCATTTTGTATTAATTGAAGACGGTAAATTTTTAGTAATTGTTTGTGATTGGATAAAGTTAAAATAACACTCATCCATAGCATGTAACATATCATAAATATCATAACATGTCATGAATGTAAATTAGAACGTCGTTATCATGTGATTAATATATCATTCGTCATAACATATCAGTCATCCATATCAATCACATGATGCATATCTAATTAGCTCAGTCATTTTAGCTACATCTTCTCAAACTCATTCCGACAATTTTGGTTGAAACCAAATAAACTTTTAGATAATTTGGACAGATGACTAATCCAAATAAAACCAATAAAACCAAAAAGAAAATAATCCAACTTAAATTCACAATTTAAATTATTTAGGATAAAAAAAATAAATATTTGATGGGAATACCAAAACTCAATTAAATACTCACCAAAATAGCAAAATAGCTCAAGATGGCTTGGCTTAACAAAAAAAAGACAGAGTCACATGCAAATGCACCATTTAAGTTTTCATATGGAAGTTAATCATAGGGTTATTTGTAAACAATATATATAAATGACACATTATTATAAAAATGACAAACAATATACATAATTAATCTATACTTTATATAAAAGGATGGAAGTGGAGAAATTTTTTAGCTCCATTTTACCCTTTCATTAGATTACTTTTTAGTTTTGTTTTAGTGAAAATTTTGTCATTTATATAGACTTAATATTTATATCATTTTCATTATAACTTTTAATGAGTGTGGAAATGATTTTTTTTTTACTTTTCATCCCCTTATTATAACTTTTGTTTTCTTAAAAAATCATTCTAATTAATTATGTCATTTAAATTTATCCAAATTCATTCATATTCTCTTCTCTCCCTTAATCTTCTATCTCTCACTATTCACATTCTCTGTCTCTTTAAACCTTTCAAATTCCTCCTTTTCAAATCTTGTTATAAATATATTTTTTTTTCATTCATATTCACAAGTCACATCAAAATGCTAAGGATGAAAAAGAAATCAAATCTTTTTTTTTTTGTCTATTTTTCTTATATATAGAAGTATGCTTGTGTTTATTCTGTGTTTATTCTTCCACCTATATGTTTCTTTTTAGTACACAATATAAGTTGGGAAAACTTGAATCACCAATGTTGTGGTTGACATGTACATATGTAAATCATGTAATATTGATAATCTTTTTTTTAATGTAACCATGAGAATCTTGCTCATATTTTTTTCTTCATTTAATTTTTTTTATTAAAACTATTTTATTAATGAAATGGTTGGGTGACTTATGCTTTGATTTTGTTAAAACAATATAAATAACGTTGAAATTTATTAAGTATAAACAAAGGTAATAAAATGTGTAAAACAAGAAATATTAAAGCCTTTTCTTTAATTTTTTACCTATAAAATCATTAAAAAAAAATTATGATTTCACATTTATAATTTCATAATTTCAAAAGAAATATAATTTTGGTGGATGTTTTACCCTTTCATTATAATTTTTTTAATGTTTCTTTAGTGACACTTTTATCATCACATAGATTTAATATTTGTGATCATTTTAACATTCAACAAAATAGAAGTTGCACTTTGTTAACTTTTCATCTCCATATTTGAAAAAAAATGTTTTGATCCATGACTGATATTAGTTAATGCTCTATGTTATTAGCGCCATAATGTAATTTTTCAATCTTCTATAATTGATATTACACAATAATATATGTTAACATTCTTTTTTCAAGATGTTAGAAATGAAATTTGAATTGTGCAAACAAATCAAATTAAAAAATAAATTCAAAAGATGACAACATTTTTTTTTTTACAAAATAAATTCATTTTTCACTCATTACGATATGAATATAAAAAGCATATAAATATAAAATTATTATAATAATGGTTTCAGTTTAATAAAGTTAAATTAAAACTGTAATTTTGTTCGTGTGTGATTTTCACATGCATCGCACGTGTTGTTTACTAGTTATTATAAAAAACACTAGAGTAAAATTTGAATTAATAAAAAAATCACATAAAAGTAAAAACTAATTAATTAGATTGAATCAATAAAAAATGGTTAAGTACATATATAAAACAAAACTAAAAAATGTTTAGGGCCTGTTAAACAAAAAAATAAGTGCACGAACCCACTCAATATTTTTATAAATTCTAGATTTGCCCTTATTAGTTTTTGAATTTCGCGTTGAATGCTTGCACATCTTCTTTATATTACTATATTATTAGTTCTCCTAATCATTCTCTATATTCTCCATATTCTCACATCTTATTCGTGACTCTTCTATATTTTTTTCATTCTTTGTCATATCTCATATTCGGCACCGTCTCCTTATTCTTTTTCCATTATCAGTATCATGTCCTTCTTTCACTACAAATATAAAGAATTGTTTACCAAGCTTATTTAGATTTGGTATATGATCGTGTAGATCTCTCCCAAATATCTATGCTCACCCTTTTACTACTACTCTCTACATGTTGCACACACGTACATGTAAACATACACATGATATCAAATTTTGGTCAAAGAAAACGCACCACCCTCACTTTAAATTAGTAATGTATAAGTCCAATAAGAAAATTATTGAATATTAGAGAAGTAAGAAATTATTCGATAACTCATATGAAACCATTATATGAGATTTGAGTAGGACTTATTTCGATCCTACCAAAATTAGGATATAAATTGATAATTAAATATTATACATATATATGATAATTAAAATATAAAAATTACATTATTTTTTGGTAAAAGTTAAACCAATTAGTTTTTTTTTTTTAAACATATATATTCATAAATTTAAAATTACATATTTTTTTTTGTCAAAAATTAAACAATTAAAATTTTTAAAATATATATATATAATAATAATTAAAATTTAAAATCAAACAATTAGATTTTAATATATATATATATGTGTGTGTGTGTATGTATGTATATATATATAACATTTAAAATTAAAATTTAGCTAAGAAAGTAACTAAAACAGAGGAAAGAAACAAATCTCGCCCACTTATTAAATATATTTTTTCTAAATAACAAAAGACTCCCTTTTCTTTTAATTGATTTTTTTAAAAAAAATAAACTGAACGCTTCTTTATTATTATTATTATTATTATTTAAAATAAATGTCAAATCAACTACATATTGTAATAGGTTTTAAAATAACATGTAATAAAAAATACCATATTTTAGTAATAGACCCAAAAGAACAGGCATAAAAACAAGGGATATTTAGAGGTTCAATAACTAAAAAAACAAAAAATCAAAATGGTTAGTAATTGGAGCAATAGTTATAAATGTAGATTTTGTTTTTAAAGTTTGATACACAATTGAATGGTTGATTTAAGATCGCATGCGTAAGAAATTGAAAAAAAATATGTTTAATTTTAAAAAATAAAAAATAGAAAACGAAATAGTTATCAAATAGGATCTTCATCTACTCAAAATTAAACTCATTAGGTTTGGAATTCTTACCATGATTTTTATTTAGTTGTTAGCCAAAATACTTAAAATAAGAAAAAGAAAAAAACAAAAGAAGTAAATAAATATTTTGTTTTATCTTGCTTGGATTCAAAAGCATTAGTAAAATGTGAAAATATGGAGAAAAAATTTTTAGAGGTTGAAGAGAGTATTTATAGACTTCATTAAGAAAAAGAAAAAAAAAAAGATAATCAAATAGTTATAGAAACCATAACATCCAAATTATATCTTCTAATTAAACAGGCCGAAATGTTAGCCAAGTTCTCAAAATTTTGCATTATTGCATATCTTGACTAAATATAGATATAAATCAAGATAACTCTCTCAGCGTTTGCTTAGACGTTTGTGATTGGAAAGTTATGCGTATCAATCTCAATCTCTAATTAAAGAACTAAACCCATCTGGCAATTATTCTTTAACCTCACCATCTTCAAAGACTATAAATAATGCAGACTAAAAGCTTTGCCAAGCATGCAATATTTCTCCACTCACATTAACATATTATATAAAAAAAATCAACATAATATGATGAGATTGTCAATAACAAGTCTATGTGTTTTGGTGGCCGTGGTGGAGATGATGGCGCTTTTAACTGGAGCTCGTTCGGTGGATGCAGTGGAATGCATCCCTCAGGAGCTGACCCGTGTATTGATGCAATTAAATCATCGTCAGTGGTGCCGTCGAGTATTTGCTGCATGAAGATGGAAGAGCAGGCGCCGTGCCTATGCCAATACGCTAAGATTCCAAGCTTCAAGCCTTTAATTGCCGGCGGGCAACGGGTTGCCGCTGTTTGCGGCGTCACCCTTCCAGTGTGTTGATTAGGTTGGAAGCTAAAGTGATGTTGAATAAAATTAAGATGAAATAAATTAAAGCCCAGTATTGAATAAGTGAATATTTTCTATCTTTATGCTATCAACTTTCTTTTCTTTCTCTATCGTATCGTTGTAGTGAGAATGGTATCCGTCGCAGGTCCATAATTTTATCTAAGGGAGCTATGTACACATAAATTTAATTTTAGATGCATCAATATAATAGACAAGTCGTATATATAATATCGTCAAAAAGTATAAAATTTTCTAATATACAAACACTTCTATATCCAAAATTTCATGTCGGGATAACTTTACATAATATTAACATTTTTTTTTACTGTTTTTGTTCATATTATTCTTATTTTATAATATATTATCAGCATGAGTCTCTACTACTTAAAACTAAAATTTTCAAATGAATCAATCTTAATTAGTATAAAGGATAAGAAATTAAAAATTTTACCGAATAAAATTATCAATGGCCATCACCTTAATTTTTCCAATTTAGCTTACCCAAATTGGTCGAATGAAGTGATCTTGGAATGGGGTGTGACACGATATCTAAGTGGGATTAAAACGTAATTCAATAGAGATTACGAAATGATGTTCGCATTCTCGATTATGAGATATTTGGGGAATTTGAAGTGTTTGGGTAAAGAGTACGACCATTAGGGGCGTCAACTTTACAGACTCTATATATTACCGAAAGAAAAACAACTCGAACATATTGGTACATCCTCAACAATTTAAATAAATAACAGAGTATTGGAAGTACGTATATTAAACTTTATATTTGATTACTCACAGTTTTAAGTCTAAATCGTTGTAATAAAGAATTTGGAAGAAATTTTAGTTTGGAACAAGATTGGAAATCTAAATGTTGAAAAGGTTGAAAAACTTTTCAAATTTTAGTATTACTTTAGAAAAATGAGGAAAAAGAAGATATTTTTTCTTCTCCACTCTAAGGAACGTGCATAGTGTCACACACATATTTTTCCAAACTGTGTTTACCTTTGGTTATATGCTCTGATTACCCTCAGTTTATCCCATCTTTACTTTGCATAACTAGATTAGGTGTTTGCTTTCCATTCTGGGTCATAAAGCTTGGATGTGACGTTTCGGCATTTTCATATGCAAGCCTGCCAGAGAAGAAAATGTTCAAAGTGTACTATAGGGGAGGCATACCAGTTGAATCCCCGCCCAAGCATTAGTTGTACTCTTTGCAAGCAACCATTTTTCCTTGCAATTGACAGTCTTTAATGCTTATTGTAACGTCTATTTCAATGTATTTCTTTCTTTCCCGCGTTTTATAAATAAAATTTTCCTAAAACGTAAAGGAAGGTTACGACATACATCGACGTTACCCACAACTCTTGGATTTTGATCGGCTGACTTGTTCGTTGAGTTAGAACAAGTGTCGCACAATCGTCCATCTCGAGGTTGAAACGCTACGATTGTGACACATAGCCTCCCTCTCTCTTGAATTGTCTGAATGCGAACCATCTCTCTTGCATGCCGACACACTTTCACCTCTCTTTCACATTGGTCGTGACTCACGTCGAGAACGAAGCAACTTGTTGATGACAGCTCGTTCACACCGTTCATCTCCTCCACATCGTCTAGCGTCCGCACAATAGCTTCGTTCATCATTTGTCGTTATGCCGCTACTCTCACCTGCAGTTCTGGTTGGTTGGTTTGCTATAGTGCCACATCTTCCGCGCTCGTCGAAGTTCACCATTATTTGGGTTTTATCGGAACTGGAGCTTCATTGTAAGCGAGTCGCTCAATTTTCCATCCAACTCACCCGCAAGATGGGTCTCGAAGTCCTACGACAAGTTGTGGATGTTAAAAATTGGAAACTCAACGCTAAATGTCTCTCTTGTATTGCTCAATCATAGGTATAACTCGATCTTCCTGTCGATAGTTGGATCTTGGAGTTTTGAGTAAGGATTTGTTCATTTTGTTAGGTTCCTTGATGTTTTTGAATACCTATTAAGTATCGGTTTTGATTTCACAATACCCATTACATTTTAATGCTACATTTGAATTCTTGGGAGGTTTTTAGTCGTTGTCCAACCAATTTATGGCTCAAAGTTGGGCGTTTAGGCACAAATTAGGTAAGATTCTAGGCTTTATTAAGTTGGTCTTGAGTACCCATTGAATTTTGGTGCTATTATATTAAAAAATCCATGGTTTTTGGATGCTAGGATTCGATAGTTGAAGATCGTTAGAGGATTGTTCATTGAAATTAAGATTACTTTGTCAAGTTCTAGGTAAGTTTTGAAGTAATTTTCTGAAGTTTACCTTGAGTTCTTGAATGGGCATTAAGTTTAAGTGTTAAAATTGAATTACCCATGATACTCGGGTCCTAGAGTTGAATGTTAAAGGTTGAAAATGAACTTTCAACTGACTTTGGAGTTCGCTTGGGTATTACTTATATAAGCTTTAAAGCGATTTCAAAATGGTTGTAGGAACTAGATTCAAAATTAGAAAGTCGTTAATGTGTTGTCAAAGCGATTTCAACAAGGTGTCGATAAGGTTTTAGATAAATTTAATGAATTCTCTCATAGTGCTTAAATACCTATTTACTTTTAGTGTGAACTTGATTTTACCCATATGGTTTTGTATGAGGAATTTAAGATTTAGATAACATGGAAGCGATGATCAACACGTTTAAGGTTGTTTTAGACGAGCTTATGTAAGTTCTCCTAAGTTATTAACTCGTTAGATTGATATTTAGATTGTTAATGGATCTAAATCAACATGTTATGGATATTGGGTATAAGAGCGTATTGAAACGAAATATCCAATGAATTTGACTTAAGTTTGGACATCCATTTTACTAAGGATTGAAATTTGAGGTTGACTGGTTTGAAATTGGATTTTTAGTCTAGTGTTAGGAGTTTCGAGGATTTAAGGACTTTAGAAATGTAAAATAGCTTGAATGCTCATAATGGAGCGTTCTTAGAGATTTTTGTGTCTTCTTGCTGACTCAAGATAACTGAGAGACCTTAATCTTTGTTTCCGACCAAATTGAAATGGGAAAAGCGTATAATCGCGGGGATTGAGTCATTGATTGTGAGTGATTCATTTTCAAGTACTTTCATTATAAACCATATATGTTAGTTTAGTATGCCATGACTATGAAAACTTTGAGCATGATTATTTTATGAACTATGTGTTACAAATGTTTTCAAGTATGAATTTATGTTTTCCATCAACTCTTATATTTCGGAAATGTCGTTGAACCCAAACTTATTAGCCATGATTTAAATGACCATTGATTTAAAAACTTGAAATAGTCTTTGGCATATTATTAAACTTGGATGATTTAAATTAAATGTAATACTAAAAGCATGCGTCGATGGATAAGAACAGGAAACTACTTTATGAAAATGTGTTTATGACCATGTTTGGCTTTTAAACATGAAATATGTGATTTGTATAAAAGAAAGGTGATTTTCCAAGGCTATGTGAATGTGTTTCCGTAGCATCACCTATGGTTGTTAGGGGATTTTGGGGCTAAAAGAGGTCGTGACCGGAGATTCGAGAACTTGAACCTAGGTGAGGATATGGATGGAGGATTGTGATATGGCTTTGGGCCTAACTTAACCCATGGTGGGTAGTTCTATATGTATATAGGAGCAGATATAGAGATTGTTACTGTGGTAGATGCTAAGTATGTGTGAGCTCAGTTTGGTCGCGTGTTTCCTTGTGGATATGGATCGCGTGTGAGCTATTCCAAGTCGTGTATTTAGTATGCTACCATAGTTGGATTAGATGGAGGTTGTTATCGTGGTATGTGCTAAGTATGCATGAGCTCCGTTCATGTGTATAAACACATTTAAGATGACACTCTATGCAGAGTAGACATTGATACTACAGTGGTGGAAAGACCAGTTGTTCGGCATGTCGTTGACAACTATATAAACGATGATGGTGAACAATTATTTTCTTAAAACAGATCAAGCGACGACGAATCATGACAAACCATGTATCCACATATTTTATTTTTTAGATTCAGTTTAAAATATTTTCATTTGTGCATTTTGGTTTTTGTGTGTAGAGGTGCTATGTCAGCACTCTCAAGCAATTTTCACGAGTCAAAAGATTTATTCCATGAGTTGGACATATTCCCTTACATTGGATCATTGGTGAGTGACACTTCACGTTAGTTTCGTGATTTGGATAACACTTTAGGTGTTTCATAAGATTACATGAGTTATTGCACGAACATATAATTTTTTTCTTAGTTGGTTACACTAAACCCACTCGTAGGACACATGACCACTCCCGAAACATTGAGTTAGAGAAATACGTCCACAAACATGGAAAACTCCAATCTCCATCACATAAGGAGCGAAGAAGCCAATTTCTTGACATGCTATTGGTGATGCAACCAGAGATGCATTTTCAGTCTAGTGGCTTAGGTTTGCAAATGCTCCACCGAAGTATATCAAGATTGTAATGGACGACTTATTGGTAAGTTAATTGCTTTACATCCTAAACCACATACATAGAAACCTAATCCATTTGTTCTTTCCTTTGTATCGTTATTTTGTGCTTAATTATACATATCCTACAATTAATAAATTTGTCAAACGTTAAATGTCATTTTAGGAAATATGACGACCCTGAGTAAGCATGTGCGAAACCACCTACCAGATTCAAAAATATATTCATTTGGAAGATTGTATTTTTTATTCAACCATTATCTAAGTCAAGGATTTCAGGTAATTTACTTCTTCTAAGTAAATAAGTTACTTAGTATATGTAATGACCTAACTCTTTATACTAATTCGAGGTCATTACTCAAAAGACCAATAACAAAATACACTTTCTTGGAAAGGAAAAACTAAAATTTTTTATAAAATCAACTATCAAATAAATGTTCGAAAGACATAAAATCATCAAAACCAATAAAAATAATTTTAAAATGTGACTCGCATGTAATAACAGTTTTTTTAAATAAAATAAACTTAAATAAATAGGATGAAAATTTAATTAAAAATGTATAAAACAAAAATATTAAACAACTGATACATATACACAAAATCAAAACTCATTTTAAAATGTGACTCACGGGTACTAACAATTCGAATTATTCCATCATAATATTCTAAGTTGATTCCTTGTGAGTTAGCGGGGGAACCTAATGGACCTAAAGATCATGGGCTCTAATGATCCAAGATTAACTGGTTAAACTTTTTTAGAACGAGTTAATCAACCTTCGTTAACTAATGAGACATTCCACAAAAGTCCCGTAGTTGCACTCCCCTCACTATAGATATATTTGTGTCCATGTGATATAACCATGATAAGTAAGTTAATCCTTCACAAGTTGTTTTGTAACTTTAGTTGGGTCAAAGTACCGTTTTACCCCCAAGACTACATCTTATTCCTTAGATCCCACTGATCCACTATTAAACAATTGGTTTTAAGTCCAACCAATAAACCAAATCCCTCTTGGGCCAATGAGAGGCTGGAGCCCCTTGTTCAAGACCTAGATTCAATCCTTAAAGAAACAACCTATCTACTATCATTAATGTGGGTAGGAGTGAATTCTGTCTTGCACCTTATGTCCCTAGCTATCCACCCGGTCTTACCTGAAATGGGAGGCTTATTGGGCCAACGCCATTGAGTTGCCCTCACCTATGCAAATCTATGGATAATTCTATGTGAACAGCGAAGGCATAAAAGCCTTACGGCAGTGAAAATTTTTACAAAACCATTCCTCAAATTAATTTGAGAATCTTAAAATACTAGTACATTGGCAAGATTTTAAAATCAAAATTCTAAATAAAAACTAAGCATGCTTTTAAATTAAAGATACAGAGAACTTACTTTCGATGACGTCTCTGAATCTACATACCACCGAATTGGAACACCACCCGTCGGAGACTTCTTATCCTTTGGGATGAGATTGGTTTAGAGAAACAACTAAGATGCAAAAAAGTTTAGAGGTAGTTGAGAGAAACTCTTTTCTTTTTGCTGAGCAAAAGTCTTGGTTTTTTTTTTCTTAATCAATTCGTTAAAAAAAATTGTTTTCTTCTAGATATCTATAACTCTATTTCCTTCATGAAATAGGAAAATGAGTAGGAGAAAATCATCAGATTCTATTATCAAATCTACTAATTAATTAACAATTAATCAGTTAGTTAATAATTAATTAAATCATATTTAATTAATATTTCATTCAAATAAGATTTGAATGAATATCTCTTCAATATCTTATAGATTTATATTAATATAATTAATTAAATCATATTAAATTAATGTTTCATTCAAATCTTAATTGAATGAATCTCTCACCAATATCTTATATATTTATATTAATATAATTAATTAAATCATATTTAATTAATGTTTCATTATTATTTGAACGAATATCTTTTCAATATCTTATAGATTTATATTAATATAACTAATTAAATTATATTTAATTAATATTTCATTCAAATCTTATTTGAATGAATATCTAGCAATATCTTATAGATTTAATTCAATAAAACTAAAATTATTAATTAATTAATTGCTAAATTAAATATCTTATATTTAACTTAAATTAAATTTGAATCATATTTAAATATAGATTTCTCTCTTAACGAATTATTTCAATATGAATCCAATTCACATTAAATTAAATATTTGAACTCATTCAAACATTTTATCTCTCAAAAATTAATTTTGAATCATATCCAAAATTAAATTTATATAATAAAGTTTGATTATTACAATGTATCACTATACATTAAACTAATTTCCAAAGTAAATTTGAACATTTCAAATTACAACCAATATAAATAAATCTCATTACCCTTTATGAGCTAGGAATGACCTAATGAACCTACAAATTAGAAACTACAACGATTTAAGATTAATTGGCTAAACTTATTAACTACATTAATCAATATTCGTTAATTGTGTGTACATTCCACTAAAGACCCACAACTGAACTATTCTCACTGTAGATATATTTCTGTGTCCACGGATGTAGACCAATAACAGTTAGTTAGTCCTTCACAAGTTTTTGTAACACCAGCTATGTCAATTTATCGTTTTATCCCTAGGTTACCTCCAATCCTTAAATACCAGTGCTCCTCCACTAAACAACATGTTTATGGTCTTACCAATAAACAGAAACTCCTCTCTTGCCGTAGAGAGGGTAGAATCCTTTGTTCAAGACCTAGAGACACCATTTAAGGAAACACTCATCTACTTACCCTAAAGTAGGGAAAGTGAATTCCATCTTGTGTAATTATGTTCCCAGCTCCACACTCGGTGTTGTCCCCAAAATAATAAGCTTATTGAGTCGACGATCTTCTACTCTCACCCATACAAATCAAAGGATAATCCCTTGCGAATAGGAGTTCATAACACACTCAGGATTAAGACTAAGTTACCTAGGTCATCCTAGTGAAATAGAAACCTAACTAGTTAACGGGGTTACATCTAGTGGTTACTACTTTGCAGTATTATCTTATGCAAACTCATTGTATAGGATAATCAAAGGATAATCCCTTGCGAACAGGAGTTCATAACACACTCAGGATTAAGACTAAGTTACCTAGGTCATCCTAGTGAAATAGAAACCTAACTAGTTAACGGGGTTACATCTAGTGGTTACTACTTTGCAGTATTATCTTATGCAAATTCATTGTATAGGATACCCTCACTCGCTTGTCAACTACACGAACGCGTTGAATCATTGCGTTTGTATCAAATAAAAAAGTGAGTTGTATTAATAGTGTTACCAAGATAAGGTACCCAGTCTTATCCCTATACTATAGACCGATCTTTAAGCTGATCTCGAACATTTATCCATGTATGTCTGTACATATTGTTCAAGACTCATTAAACATATTAGGATGTTAGTTTATTGGATTTTGGTTATTAAGACAAAACTAATAATATAATCAATAACAATTATTACAATAATAACACTTTATTAATAACGGTCAATGAATTATATTTACAGTATTCTAGTTTTAGGACATAAATCCCAACAAACAAAAGTTCATAGTTATCTCATGATTAAGATTAAGTTACATTGGATATCTATAAACGAAATAGTCGGTTTTATTAAAGTTAACGATATTATAACTTAAGAGCGACTATTTCTATGGTTCCAGTCTTATGTAATTTCTTTACAAAGGATGCCCCCACTTCCATGTCTCTACATGAACGATTCAGGATCACATTGTTTGTACTAACTACAAAAGCGAGTCGTATCCATAGTATTCCCAGAATGAGGTGTCCATCTGTATTCATATTCTATAGACTATTTAGGCTATATACTCGAACTTGATCCACATTTATGTCTACATAAAGTTCAAGTTTACTCAATAATAGCTTTGGAGCCTTAGTTTATTGGCTTTAAGATTATAGTATTAATAACAACTTTATTGAATAGAATATGATTATAATCTATTAGTTTTAGGACATAAATTCCAACACTTTTGGATATATTCATGTTCAAGGAATTAATTAACTGTTAAAATATGAATTTTTTAGGACAAGAAGGATTAGGAGAAATTTCCGAGACCAAGGCTATTCAAGTATTGTAAGTAACAAAATGTTTTAAATGCTACTTACTAAACATGTTTTCAACATTACAAGTTATAGCTTGTGAGTAACGTCACACCGATTCTAAATGTTATTGTTAAACATGTTTTCAGACTCTACAAGCAATAGCTTAGGAGTAATATCATGATTTCCAAAGTATTTATCAAACATGTTTTGTTAAACATGATCTCAAGTTTTTATACAAGTGATGCTATTGATAAATGTTCACTGAAATGTTATTTCCAAGTTATGTTATGACTTCATGATTTCAAGGAAACATTTCAAATACTTTCAAGAAAACATTTCATGTGTTCAAATTTATCCATGTCTGAATATTTCATGAGACCTATTAATATACATATGGTTAACTTCATATTGATGCTATGGCTGACGGACATATTTTTAACTATGGGTCAGGCCATCAGGAAGAGTATATTGTTATGCCTTAAAGGAGGAGGGTTAGCTACATATCGACTGTTCCGTATTTAGACAAAGGAGTAAATATTGTCTGTGGCTATGGAGGACTGTCTTCGAAAAGCTATGCAAATATTCATGTTACGATTATTTACTAATAAATGTATTCAAGCTTCGGTTTTATATACTAAAATGTTTATGAAAACTTGTTTTATAAAACTGTTGCTCTTTTTGACCTTCTATTTTTCTATTATTCCATTTAAGTTATGTTTTGGATTGTTTTAGTTCCATTTCATCGCTAATGTGATGCTCTGCCTCTAATTAGATGTTGAATATCTATGAAATCACATAATAAACACATAAAACCAGTAAGGACCATGAATTAAGAAAAACGTGTTCATGTGATTTTTTATGCTATCAGCATGCATGCTAGACAGTCGTTGTTCACGTATACAAATAACGTAATAGGAGAATAGCAGAAGGTGATGACGAACAGTTTTAGTTACTTCCTTTAATTTGTTTACTTGTAAAGCGATTTGAATTAAATGAGAGAGAAGACTGACTTCATGAAAAAGTCATCAAATTTAACCAAACCTGAAGAAATAAATTGCAATAAAGCAATTAAATTTAAAGAAGCCAACCTTATATGAAAGGTCATAAACGTTGGGTTGTTTAAATTGTGTTGAAAATTTGTACATTCACGATTTTCAATTTTGAATTAGGAAGATCCATCAAAATTGATTCGCGTAGCATTGGCAACAGGTTTAGAGAAGAAATGAAGCAAATGTCTTTTTCTTCAAATACAATGTGGTTGTGCTCATGTTTAAACTGAAATTAAATATTCCTACGTTAGATAACTTGGAAGGGCACACAAGTGAAGGGATGCCCTTAAAATGAGCCAATTCCAAACAAATAAAGCCAAGATTTTATACAGTTTGTTATATTGTGCTCTTAATTTCATTTAGATTTATGATATAATGTATTAATAAGTTAAAAGATATCTATTCACAATTTCATACTCTTAACAAAATTGGCCATTAACAACTTGTAACTTTCTATTAAATGGTTTCAATTTTTTTTTTTTTTTTTAATTTTTGAAATAGGCCATATTTCTATCTTTGTTTTAATTCTTCATTTTTGGTACATTTGCAACTGGTTAAAATTTTACAATATAATTCTTTTCACCAAAATTAAAAAATTCATTCACCTTTAGTGTACTTTCGCAAGTTGTAGGGTTCAGGTCTAAAATATGCTATATTTATATTTTATTTTAATTTTGAATTTTAAAATTCTCTAATATTTAATTTATTTCTTTTTTTAAAAGTTTGAATATGTATATTAGTTTTTTATATATATTTCAACTATTAAAATTTTCAATATGGCTGTTTAAATATTTTTAATATATATAATCTCACAATATATAAATATGGTTAATTCACATAATCATTTAGCTTTTAACTTTTAATTTTAACATTTTACAATGATCACATTTATTATTAATTAATTAAATTTTACTCGATATTACTTTAAAAAAATGACAGTTAGAAATGACAATGTCGATCAATTTAAATAACATATGAAGAATATTATAAAGCTTTGTTACTATGTTTTAGTTGTCATCAAGACTAAACTTTTGGTAATATATAATTTTTATTCTTAATGTGTAACATATCATTTTTTTATATATGGTGTTACAAAAAAGAAAAAAGAAATAAAAAAACAAAAGATAGTTATTTTGTTTATGTTCTTTTTTTCAAAAAATAGAAAACAAGAATAGATTTCAAAAACATAATCCTCTTTTCTATTATAAAAAAAAAAATAATTAGTCTATTTTCACAAATCCTTGATCACAAATTTTGTTATCAACTAAATTCCTAAAAATAGGAGTTTTCTAAAATGTAGTTAAAAAATTGATTTGCAAAATTGAAAGACGAAGTAGACTAGTGTTGTGCTTAGCATATATAGTTATTTAAAAAAAAAAAGTGAAATTCTCGAATGAATTATAGAGTTCGTAAGTGTAGGACTTTCAATTTTGTCGTGATAATGATTTGTTTATTGGAATAGATGATATAGGTTATTTCGGACGTGATAATGATTTGTTTATTGGAATAGATGATATAGGTTATTTGGGACAAAACTTTCATGCTAAGTCAATAACCCTTTAGCTCACTGGGTTGAGGAATGCACCACTATTGGTCATTTTGCTAGGATTATTGGCCTTGCACTTGGCTAAGGTCGAGCATATTTCCATAGACCTTATAATTTTGTTCTATGTTGTTTTTATGACTGGGCATACCCCACTACGTATTTTGTTCGGATGGACCTTGCTCTCTCTGATATAAAGCTCATTGCTTTAAGCTTACTTTTCTCATAAAAGTTCTATTTCTTATTCATTTCTTGTTTTCTTAGATTCCTCACTTTTATTTATGTTTGATGTTAATTGAGTCCTTCAATCCAAATCTTCCCAATAAAGCTGCTGCCTTTCGTTCTAAAGTTGGCTTGAATTTTGAAAACAATTTGAAGTAGATTAACTTAATAAGTAAATATTTTGATAAATAATTAAAAACAAAAAAACCCAGACAGTAATTAAATCATCTCAAAACAATTTTCTTTTTTGAGAACTTGAAGTAAAAAATAGAAATGTTTATATCCTTGTGAATTATTATATAACCCTCACTCGATTATATTTTATATATATAGCTTTTAAATAATACAATTAAATTTTCTAAAAAAGTTAAAGAGTATTTGTAATCTCTTCCTTACCTTTAACCCAAGTTTCCGTATCTTCCTTTCAAATGTCTCACTATATACTTGTCATAATTGATGTCATCAATTTGGACTCCACTATTAACAAATTATGTCTATACATTTCACACATGAGACTATAAATACAGGTTGAAACCTTTTGGCAAAATGCACACACACACACCCACTCCTCTTTCTTGTCCTTCCAAATACAGAAAAACAAAGAACTAATCTTCTCAAAACCAAAAAAAGAATGATGAAAGTTCAAGGCACAGGCCTTTGCCTTCTTGTGGTGGTGGCAATATTTCTCTCCAGTGTTCGTCTGGGTGAGGCGGTGAGTTGCAATCCGACGGAGCTGAGCCCTTGTGTGAGTGCAATCACATCATCAACTGCACCGACGGCTGCTTGCTGCCAGAAGTTGAGGCAACAAGAACCATGCTATTGTGGGTACCTAAAAGATCCAAAGTACAAAGCTTATGCAGAATCTCCTCGTGTTCGGGCCATTGCTTCCCAGTGTCGTGTCCCTATCCCTAAGTGTTAGAAAATTACGGTGGTCTCTTATGAAATGGAATCTTAATCTGTATTACAAAATGAAGTTATAAATAAAAACAATGGCATGAATTAGATATCTCTATGTTTTCAATTTCTTTTTACTGCAATGATTAGGTGCACTCGTTTTCTCTTACATACAAAAATATATATATATATATAAGAAAATAGGATTTAAAAGATTGGCACGAGGAAATTGTTATTAATCGGAAAGTTGTGCGGGTTGCAAGAAATATAAGATCTTTGCTGCATCCCAAACAACACTAAGGGCGTTGTTCCATTTATTTTATGTTTTTGTAAAAAAATTTATTATCATCAAATCTATATGGTTTTTATTTTTAAAAATGAAAAATTCAGAAACAAAAAAAGAAAAAAGAATACAAAAACATGGCTACCAAAAGGGATCTAACACTTTCTCCATTAATTATTGGACAAATTACATAAACCAACATCACAACTGAACTATATTGATCTATATAATAAAAGTGTTCATGAATAAAATTTTAAAGGATCAGTTGCATAAAAAAAATAAAATAAAATAAAGCTTAAGATAATAGCATATGTAACATGAGAATAAAATAATTGTATATATAGTAAAAAATTAGTAAGAAGATTAAAATGCCCATGTGTTGCGGCTATATTTTGGATTCTTCTTACTCAATTTCTCAAATTAAAAACAGTCACTAATCATATATATCACCCATGGCAGCAATCAATTATAATTGTTATTGATAACTTTCAATTTGATAAATGAATCAATTATAATTGTTATTGATAACTTTCAATTTGATAAATGAATTATAACTTTGGATTTGAGAAACGATTGTTTCACATACACACTTCTGTTTTATTTTCTGTTTTATTTTCTTTACTTTACTGATAAATGTCATTGAAAAGACTCTAAAAAATATGAATACGAATGAATAGAAAAAAGATTTACAGAATGCAAAAGTAGTTTAAAGAAAAGACAACAAAAAAAAGAAAAGACAAAAAGACAAAAATGTCTCCCAGCAAATTAGCTAAGGCATTCTCCAAAGGTGGAATGATGATACTCAAAATTTTGATCTTCAAATATAAAAAATGTGATAATTAGGAATGTTTGTTTGACATTTGATAGATTTTTGTTTGACAATAGATTATTATGTTTAGGCTTTCGTTTGACATTCAATTGCAATGCTTAAACTTTTGTAAACGACTGTGTTAAATTGGATACAGTTAACATATAGTTTTAAAATGAAAATGATATAATTGCATCTTTGGTTGAAATAAATTATTGATTTAAAGTCACGTGTTATCAACATTTATATATATCATTTAGAAATATAAAGTTCAATTTAAGATAGATTCGTGAACATATCCACATATTACTACGATTTGATTGAAAACATCCGTGGTAGTATGATATTAGTGATAGAAGTCATTACTCTTGTCAATAAAAGAAAGGAAAGTCAAAAGGAGAAGGAAATTGTGACAAAATTGAAATTTAAAAAAATTTAACATATGATCGGTCAAAAGTTATCTTGTTTACAAATATTATTTTCATTCGGATATAAATTTTATTTATTTTTTAAATTGTGGTGTTTGATGCAATTTTCAAACTTTAAAATTAAAATGTTAACACTAAGGTAAATAATGGTTTTGGTTTAGTTAAAGAGTCATAATAATAAAAACAAACCCTCCTAGAGATTATTACAAAGGTCTTTTTCAAGCACGGTTTAAATTATATATAATTATAAATATTTATATATATATAAGATGCATATTATAGATTTTAAAGAGAAGATAATATAGCACAACATGAGTATCATTAAAGGGCAATATATGTAGATAAATATAGGTGTGGTTGAATGCAAAGGATCGTGTCAATGAACACATAGAGATCCAAAGCTTTTAATTTTCCCTTATTCACTATTTAAGTCTCATCAATCTCTCTCCCCTCAAATTTGTAGCACAGATAGTAACCAAAAAACTGTGTTTATAAACTGAATTCTTTTTATATTAAAAATCGAAAAGTGTTGATTGAAAAATTCTTTACACGATATGCGATAAGGACCAAGCTATACGGTAAGATTTCTAAGCGATGGAGTTATCGGATTTTTGTGAATGATGTGATATTTGATCATGACTATACGATAAGACTAGCACTTATCTATGCTAGATGATAGAATATTTCATCGCATATGCTGACATCTGAGGTGAGATGGTCAAGCGAGATGAGGTGAAATAAATGATATGATTTTTATCGTATAGTTAAAGAATCAAACGTTTTATTACCGTTTTGTATTTAATGTTCAACGTAATCTTTCCATAACTACAAACGTTTCCAAAATTAATTTCCAATATCTCTATTAGTTTTCTCACACTATATAAACTCTTCTACTTCTTTCATTTTGTGCGTGAGAAATCACAAGCAAATACTTCCTTTCAAATTTCTTTTTGTGAGCTTTCCAAGCAAATCAAAAGTGTCTACTTGAGTGTTGAGATTGTGATTAGTTTCAATGCAAACCCCCTAGACATATAGATCTTTCTAAATAAAGCAAAACTAATTGAAGAACACGACTATTTTATCCTTAGGACGACTAGGCATTTAAAATTTGTTTGCACAAATTAAATAGAGCTGCAAAACGTCTTAAAGAAAGCGAGATCCGTGACCCAACCCCTATATTCTTAACTACTCTCTATTTTGCAATAGGCGTATTGATAAGAAGCGTTTTGATCAGATGGACTAATCATTAGGCGAACTGATTAATATGTAACAAGTTTCTATGGCTAATCCTTAGGCGTTTTGATCACTGCACAAGGTGAAACATCAAATGTCAAGACAAGGCGAAATACTCCTAGGTGAAGTGCACAACAAAAAGTGATTAGGCGCAGAGCCTTTAACTATGAACTATGACGTGGGTTCTTCCCCCTCTAGAGAATATATATATTTTCTTGAGAAATATGTAGGAATGGAAAATTTGGAGGTGGCGGTTGGAAATATAGTCAAAATCGGCACGAATAATAGTTTTAGCAAATTGAGAACATGCAGATTTATGGTTGTCAATTAATTTTTATTTTGTCGTTGATTTTAGGATATTTCATAGGTTGAAAGTACATTGTATTTTAATGGGTAAATATAATCTATTGTACAAATTCGATTATTTTGTTAAATCCTAACTAAATCTGAGATTTATTTGGGAGACGAAATTGCAACAAATCTCCCCATTAGTTCAAGTTGTCACTTAGTTATCTCATTATACCATAACTGAAACTCAATCGTTAATAAATTATATATAATACGTTAATAATATTTTTGAATTATATACTTAATTAATCCATGATACATATTTTTTAATTAGGTTGTAAAAATTAATGATTTTTTGAAATACTGTATTTCTAACAAATTTTGAAAATATGTTTTTCTTTTTTCATCATTTTCCTTTTCATTATTTTGAACTATACCTTTATATATTTTCTAATGTCCATAATCTGTATTTAAGACATTCAATTAATATAGGGCAAATTTGAAATAGTGTTATATGTTTACATTTTCAAAATATAGTTCAAATTTGAATTTTCGAAATAAGTATTTCTAATAACTTTTGAAAATGTGTATCTTTATCGTTTCTTTTTTATTATTTTAAATTGTATCTTCATATGCTTATTTTTTACGTGTCCATAGTGTATTTAAAAAATTATTAATAGATTTTTATAGTTAGCTTTCGATTCTATCTTTAAAAATGTTCGAAAATATGTATTTTGTATAAGTTTTTGAAATATATTGTTACTTACCATATTTGTTTTTATTATTTTAATGTTTTAAATTAATTTGTAGACTATCTTATTTGTTTAACACTATTTGTACATTAATCACATTTTTTATCCTACATCCTTTAGCAATATAATACAAAAACTTGTGTATGTGTTATACAACTGTTTTTTATGGTAGATGGATTGAATCTTCTGTTTTTGTGGTCGTTGACACTGTATTGGAGGGTGCTGCTGGAAGTAAGATATTTTAATATTGAACTACCAAGTACCCAACAATGTGTATTTAATAATTATAGGCAGTGAATTAAATAAAAAATACAATGTATTTTTGTATTCATATTTTTTATGTTTTGAATGGTAAAATATTTTTTATGTTTTGAATGGTAAAATTTTCTTAAATTCTTTCAAATTTAAGTATGTTTAAATTTTAACTTTTGTTAATACACTATTTTTTTCCGTTAATCTTGTATATTGATTTTTTTTTTTTCAATCTCAACAAATACAAAGTAGTTATGTATTTATTTAATTATATATTAGAATTGTAAACCAATTTACGATATAACCTAATTTATTTAACTTTTGTTAATATACTAATATTTTTCCTTCTATAGTGAAATTTGTTTTTTATATTAAAGAGAAATATATAAAAATAATATTTTTTAGAAAATATTTACAACTTATAGCAAATTCTATCACTGATAATCATTGATATGCTATAGTGATAGAAGACTATAAGTGATAGAATCCAAAATTTTGCTATAATTTGTTTTTTAAAGAAAAGTTGTCAAAAATAGGGTTTGTCGAAAATAGGGTTTTTTAAAGGATTTTTTTTTTCCATTAAATAACTAGGTATTTGTTTGTTTTTTAAAGGAAAGTTGTCAAAAATAGTAAATTTGGCAAAATATTTACAACATATAACAAAGTTTTTAGATTTTATTAAAGGAAAGTTGTCAAAAATAGTAAATTTGGCAAAATATTTACAACATATAACAAAGTTTTTAGATTTTATTAATAATAGATATTGATAGTCATTGATATGCTTTCATCTTTGATCAGTGACATTAATAGCCATTTGATAGAAGTTTATACCAACAAATCTTATTCTCTCCTCATTAAATCCCATTCAATTATCTCTCTTTTTATCTTCCAAAAACGAACACTTAATAATTATATTATGTTTAATAATATAATTATTATTAATCTTCCATAACAAATTCTAATTATATATAATTTCAATAATATAATTATTATTAACCCTATATATATATAATTAGCTAAAATCCTTAAATCTCACCAAATTAAATTACTAATATCATTCAATCCTTACGTTCATCTTTTTTTCTTGGACTTCGGACGGTTACTTGTTTCTTTCATTCAAAACCATAAAGAAACTTTCCTTCTTTCATTTGAAACCCTAAAAAAACTTTGAAAATCCATATGTTCATCTTCTTACCACATTTCTTCCAAATCATATTTGTGCAATACACGATTATTCCAAATCTCTTGCTCTTCTTCGACTGCTTTACTTTGCACTACTTTAGAAGAACATCCGGACTTCGACTAGTTTACTTTGCACTGTTTTCGAAAGAATTCTGCACGCCTTTACTTCATATTTAGGTTATTTAGAAACATCCTCTTATTCTTATATAAATCTTCGAACGAACTAATAGTTCTTTCAGATTTAATCAGATTATTTGACGCCATTATTGTCCTTTAGTTGCCGTGTTGATTCGAAATTATTGTTTAAGCTGTTTTGTTCGATCAAATTTCTTCTTCGAATATCACTATGCACAACATGGTTAGGACTGTATTTTGGAGAACTTGAATATCACCATTGTTGTTGCCTCTGTAGTTTTCGAACATTCGAAAGAAACGATGTAATTTGAACAAAGTTTTTTTTTTGTTATATATAGAGAAAACAATCGGTTTGTTTTTATTATTATCATAAAATAAAACGTACAACAGTTATGTCCTCCATTTTAGGAGCAAAAAAAAGGGCTTGTTCTGTATTATTTGTTTATGTCTTAAATGTTCATTATTTTATAAATTGTAGAAAATCTAAATATAAGGACGAAGAAGGGTCAAGGAGAAAAGTGAAGAAGTGATAAATTACGGTCTTCTGGATACACTGGTTCAAAAATACCATTGTCAACAGGTGTCCAAACTCTTTCAAGCTCTTCAGACGAGGTATTCATATATATTTTTCAAGTATTTTTTCAAGTATAATAAAGTTGTACATTCTTATAACTTAGTGTATGGTTCATTACATGATATAACATAACTCATGGGCAAATCTATTAAGGGGCCAGGGGCATGTGCCCCCCTCACATTATCGATTTTTATATTTTAATATTAGTTTTGTAGTGTCAAATTACAATATAATTTACAAAATGCATTATTTTATAGTATTCTATTTTTGGTATAGTGGTTGTGCCCCCTTTAAAATGCAGAGATTTTGGGTTCAAGACTCATCCACTACAATTTTTTTTTTTTTTTTTGTTAATCGTGCCCTCCTACATATGATTTAAAAGAACTTCCACAATCATCCAATAAGAGAGAGATGAAGGACCCTCCAAGGGAAGAGCCAACTATACATAAAAAGCTAAGAATAAAAAGCATGGTAAATATGCTTATTAACATTTATGTTCTCCTATTTTCTAATAAAGTATATGTAGAGATTTTTTAAATTTGTTCGCTTGGTAGGTTTCGTTAAGTCGAATAAAGAGAGCGAAACGTGTAGAAGAAAGTGAAGAAGAGGTTGAAGACCAGGTAAATGTTGCAACTTGTTGTAATCGAATTAATAAACATGAACAAACTTGTCTAATTTAATAATCAAAATAGGGTGAACAAGAAAAGACTGAGAGTCTGGAAGATAAAAAGGAAGAAGATGCTATAGATGAAGCAGCAGGCAGATACCACAAGAAAGGACGAATCAAAATCATCCACAAAAGAGGCAAGTAAAGATAGTGAGCACTCCATGAATAATAGAAAGAGACAAACAAATATAGAAAAAGGGAAGAAGGTAAGTGTATGTAAATTAGATAACCAAAACCTCTTTATCTTAATGTATTTTAGTTATACATGTAACAAAATAGGTAAAAACTGCACATTTTTAATATTTCGGTGGTTTCAAATCAAACTTTAAATAATTTCAAAATGGTTGTACTTCAAAATAAAATTTTGATAAAAAAAAACTATATATTGTACATATAAATTTGTACAATTAAATAATTTCAGATAAAAATCACAGCATTTTCACAATTTTTTTTTTGGATATTGACATTTAAAATCAAATTTTTAGTATTTTGGTGGTTTCAAATCAATTTTTAAATAACACTTACGGAAAATATACCTCATTTAACGATTCTACAATAAAATGATTTTAGTCCCGCCTAATGGCAATGCGTTTAACATCCATATCATTAGTTTAAACAAAAAAAATTCATCCACAAATATCGTGATAATTGATTTATTCTCCTAAAATAATGTCAATTTATAATTATATTAAATGAACCGTTCTATGAAATGATGGTTACATGCATAATTATAGGGGATGCAATCTTAATATGAAGTTGTTATTATATCGAATGCAAAAGTTTAGGGAATGATACAATTTTAAATTTAATTTTGGATATCTTTCAACTAAACTTTCAAAATCAAATAATAAAAAGAAATTTATTACTATATATATAATAAAAATATTAAAACTTGTGTATCTGTATGATATAATAAAAAGTTACTAAGTATTAACCAGATCTCATGAGTAAATTATATTATCAAACATTTTATGGATAGTAAAATGATTATGAATTAAATATCTATTAATAAAAAAATATTAATTATTTGATTTGAAACCTACAAATCCCAAAACCTTATATAAATTGGAGGCATGAATCTAGGAGATGTTGATTAAATGATATCAATTATGAAAATAAATATTTATATGAAATGGAATGATTTGCAAATGCACTCTGTTCAGAATTCTGGTTTATATTCTATTATTTTAACCTACACGAATACACGTATCTGAGAAAAAAAGAATTTCCATCTATGAAAGGGTAAAATCGGCCGAAAACGGGTCAAAAAATATCTATTTCACGCGGTTTTGCTATAAATCAAAATATTTTTTGGTTTTGCTATTTTCCAAGTTGTTATCTACTATTTTGTCATTCTCACAATCTCTCTAAAACGAAAGGGGTTAAATTGTAGACCGAGTGCACAATTGACACGCAAAGTTTGGACTAATTTTATGCAATTGAGACTTTGTCTACGATTTAAACACTTGTTTCTTAAAATACTTTTACCCCTATCCAATAAATATAGTACAGTATCCATTGTGTGATATAATTTACATTGATAGAGATGTAGATGTCCTTATTCTCATCATTATGATGGTCATATTGTTTAGCCAACATTAGTTTGATCAAATTTTAAGCATCCATATCCATATCCATATATTTTAATTTTTTTTCCCTTCCTTTTTGTTTACATATAGAATCGTAAAATACTCTATTACCCTTAATTTTATATCCTTTCACATGTTTCATCATTTACTTGAACCACAAAAAAATGCTGAATTTATTGAATGGGAGCATTAAGTGTGAGAGCTAGCAAGCTTTAAGCACTTAGTAGGGCTTCAGTTTCCTTTATATAAGGTTTATATAAGGTAAATGTTGTTATAGATTTGGCTGCACTCGTAACAGATCAGATGCTTATACACAGATGCTCATATTTTGTGATTTGTGAACATCTTCCAATTTTACAACCCTATAAATTAAACCATTCTTTTCTTTTTCTTTATCACTTATACACAAATATCACAATTCTTTCGAAATCACCAAGAAAATGAAGAAAGTTTCGATTTCAACAAGTCTTTGCCTATCGGTGCCTGTGATGGCAATGGTGATGGTGGTGGCGCTCATCACCGGAGCTGGACTGGCAGATGCAGTGAATTGTAATCCTATGGAGATGAGACCATGTCTTCCGGCATTGGAATCGTCAGTGCCGCCAACAGCTGAATGTTGTGAGAAATTGAAGGAGCAAGAGCCATGCTTTTGTGCATACCTCAAAAGTCCTGTATTTAAGCCTTATTTAGAATCTCCCAATGCTAAAAAGATTGCTACTTCTTGTCGCGTTCCTATACCCACCTGCTAGAACTATAGAATCCTGCTGTTGTCCTTTTGTTAGGCTTTTGTTCCAAATGAAATGGTGTATCCGCAAGCTTAAACTTATAATATAAAAAGCTAAACTATAAATAAAAGAGAGAGCGTGGATATTTTCTCTCCATGCTTCAATATGCTTCAAATTTGTGTTTTCATCTCCAGTCTGTTTATCAAAATTGAGAGAGAATTTACTGTAAGCTTAATTAACATTTCTCCATGCATGGAGGAATCGCATGTATGATAATCTAACATAATCAAAATCTTAATGGATAGCAATAGACAATATCACTAATATTAGTGTTGGATGTATTTTGAATTTATGTAGATATAAACGCAAGAACAAGAAGAATAAAGCATTTACACTACTCAAATATATTATGGAGATGTTTGAAGAGTCTTTATCTTCCACACACTCCACATCAAAACTCAAATAATCTTCACCTTTCCATCACAAGAACTTCCTTATCTAATAAAGGATCAAAGCTTCTGGGAGCCTTTGTGAAAGTGGAATTAAAAAAGGGAAGGAAGTTTGGAGAAATCTACCAATAAAATAAAATAAAATAAAATAAAATATCTTACTATATGGTTATGAGACTATGATGGGTTTCATCAATGGAGAAAACATATAAAATGAACCACTCAAAAAGTTCACAAATTAATGGTTTGCTTCTTCATCTCTTATTTGCTTCTTCAACTATGCACTATTTTATGGAAAAATACTTGAGTGCAGCAGTTGCTAATCAACTAGGAAAATTTACAGAAACTAGACGACCCATAACTTGCTTCTTCTGGTCCTTCTACTCTATGAATTGTGAATCAAAGTACTTTCTATATTAGTTATAGAAAGTTGAAGTTGAAGGATAGAATTTAATATCTTTGAGCAAGTACAAAATCACCAACTATATGTGGGCCTTGGAACAATTGGATAATTTTCAGTCCATTAGTGTTGCTACTTGTTGAAGCTCCTTTCTTCCTTTTTCGACAGAAGTTTTCATTAATATTCATAAAGAAGGAATGCAAAAAAAAAAAAAAAATGGTGAACAGAAAAAAATTGAGAAAAATGATGATGTTGGTGGAATATGTGATTGAATTAGAAGTTGGGATCTTTTTTTTAAAAAAAATTGTTCCATTTTCAGCTCAGTTTAATCTTCTTATTTTTTCTCCCCACCTCTTTTTTTCCAACTTATTTGTTTGTTTCATTTCCTAAAGTATTGAGTATTGACTTATGCTTAATTCTAATTCAAATAGGACATTCACTGTTTTTTCTTCTCCTATCATGTAGGTTTGTTGGTTAATCTAAGTTTTGTGAATTTGAATGAAAAGTTATTGATGCTTTTCAGCATTTCCTCCGAATACCAATCCCATCCACCATCATTCTTCTGTGTATAATAAATCTTCAACAGTAAAATGAAAGCAGCAAAGAATGTTGAGAGTTTTGATATATAGTCTAAGAAACTATTTACTTGTAACAATATCAAGAGAAAATCAGCAATTATAGAGTGATCTAAGAAAAGTTTGATTATGATAAGTCATCATCTCGAAGTAATAGTTTGCTCAGCCTAACAACTAACCATATCCAAATTGCTAGATTTTCTCCCAACTAAAACACCAATCTTCCGGTACACGTTAAGAACACATCCAAATGAGATACATCAAATCCAAAACACTGCTAAATCACCATTAATTGAACGGATCAACATGAAACAAAACAATGTATAATAGAAATACACAAAATGGATAGTCCCATGTACCAATCAGATCAAATCTTCGATTGAATCTAAAACAGATAGGTAAAATATATGACCAAACAAACAAAACCCATAAAAGAAAAAAGCAAACAAAAAGAAGGAACACCCAGATGAAAAAGAAAAATCACATGGGGTTATTGATCATGGTCGAGTCCAGCAAGAAATGAAGTGTAATCCAATTGATTCAACTGACCTGCTCGAAGATCTCTCGCACCCTTGTGAAGATGAAGGATGGAGTATTAGGAAATAATATTAGATTACAAAATCTACTCCTACAATCCAACTATTTATTGTAAATTGATTTATAATTATTCTTTACCATATTTGTATCATCAAACATTGTATAAATATTCATTCTGATCAATTAAAACAACAAGCAAATTCAATACAATTCATTGATATTTTACATGCTATCTGAGCATACCTCAAAATATTTTTTTCTTCTTCTTCTCCTTCTTCTTCAATGGCTACCTCCAGCACCCAATCTGATCTCATCTCTACAGAAACTCCTACCAATCCTCTTCCCACAGAATCATCACTAGAAAATTAACCTATTCCTACCTCAACTCTCTTCTTACTATAAAATATGTGCAATCTTGTACACCTTCGATTAGACTTCACAAACTACGCTATCTGGAAATACCAAGTCTCCTCAATTCCTCAAAGCACATTCTCTGCTTGGTCACTCTTGAATAAAAATTTTAAGACCAATCACAAATTGCCACATGATTTATTAAGTTAATCATGAAAAGTACAAATAATTAAATTTGGGACTAATTAAAATTCACATGTGTCCCAAATTAAAGAATTGAAAAACATAAATTGACCATTCTAATAATGTCACATGTTTTTATCTTAATCATTGGATTAAGTTAATCATTTTGGTTCAATTAAGCCCAAAAATAAGCAAAAGATTAAATATAACCTAAATCCATATGGTTGGGCCCATGGGTCTGGTCCATGGACCAATCAGGTTCAAGCCCATAAAGCCCACCAGTGAACTCTATAAATAGAGAAATTTTCATCATTTGTAGATGTTGGAAATTTTTTACTCCAAAAGGTCTAGAGAGAATTCTCCCAAAAACTAGAAAATTCCCTAACTCCTGAAGTCGACCCTCGAAGATTGAAGCTCATTTGAAGATACAAACTTTCTTCCAAGACTTCAACTTCAAGAACATCACGTGTTCCGCTTCCTCAAATCAAGCGTAAGCATTCAACCAACTTGAAGAACATTACGTGTTCCGCTTTTCCACATTACGTGTTCCGCTTTTCCAAATCAAGCGTAGACGTTCAACAAACGTCAAGAATGTCATGTGCTCCGCTTCCTCCAAATCAAGCGTAGGCATTCAGTCGAGAGAGAATCAGATGATCAAATTCTAGAGATTGAACCGCATCGCATCAAATCAACAAAGATACAACATGAACACTCAAGTTCAAGTCCACAAATTAAATTTCTCCGAAAATCTCTTGTGAACAGTCACATTGACAATTCTCTTCCCTGCCCTCCCAAATTTTTACCTTCAACATCTGCTGGAACCATCCTTGAAATAAATCTTGAGCATCTTCGTTGGCTCTTTTGTGACCAAGCTTTTATCACCCTCATCAACGCAACCTTATCCCCTTCGGCTCTTGCTCATGTAGTCGGCACAACCTCATCAAAAGCATTGTGGTTCTCTCTAGAAAAGAGGTACTCCTGCAACACCAGATCCAATATTCTTGATCTTCGATCTGCCCTTTACACCATAAAGAAAACTCCATCTGAAAACAATTGAGCAATATACTTTTCGAATCAAAGTCCTTGTCGAGAAGCTTGCTGCCGCCTTTGTCGCTCTAGAAGATGAATAGGTTTTAGTTCATACCTTAAATGGACTTCTTGCAACCTTCAACACCTTTCGCACGTCAATCCAAACTCGAAGTGGTACCATCTCCCTTGAAGAACTTCACACCCTTCTCATCTCTGAAGAATTCACCATAGCAAAATCGTCCGCCATCGAAGCCATTCCTACCACCATGGAAGCCGCACAAAATTTCCATCCTTCATCCAAGGGTAGCCGCAGACGAGGAAGACGACACTGTAACCCTCATTTTAGTTCTCAAAACCAGACAAATTATCGTGAACATGGGTCGCATGGAGGAACATTTTTCAATCAGCCCAACATCTTAAATCGACCCAATTCTTCATTCAGCCCAAACCGTCCATCATTCAATTTCTCTTCTCACTGTGGGCTCATTGGACCTTTCCCCACTCATGGGCCCATTTTTGGGCCTGAAACCAATTCTAATCAAGTTGGACGCATATTCTGTCAAATTTGTAAAAAATTCGGACATGACACCCTCGATTGCTACAACGGTATGAATTTCTCTTATCAAGGAAAACATCCACTCTCTCAATTAGCAACAATGGCGGTAAACTCTGCATTTTCAATCTTCTGCTGAAAATTCTAATAATTTTTGGTTATCTGACAGTGGATGTAACGTTCATATGATAAATGAGTTGACAAATCTCATCTTATCCAATCATTATAATGGTGAGGAAACTATCATAGTGGAAAATGGTCAACCTTTAAACATTCGAAATATTGATAGTGGTAAACTCTCAACTCCCTCTCATACCTTTAATCTTTCAAATATACTTCATGCTTCGCAACTTGTTGCAAATCTCTTATCTGTTCATGAATTTTGCCTTGATAATAAGTGCATTTTTATTGTTGATACTGACTGGTTTCTCATTTAGGATAAAGTCACCGGCCGAACTTTGTATACTGGTGAAAGCATCAATGATCTCTACCTTATTCCCAGTACTTCTCATCTATCCACATATACTATGCATTTCAAAATTTTAAATTTTCATGCAAATTAGGAGAATTCATCATTATGGCATTTTCATTTGGGTCATCTTGCTCCAAGGATTCTAAGTTCAATTTTATCTCGCTTTGGTCTATCTATATCTTCTTCTCTTTCAACTTACAATTGTATTGGTTGTTTAAAAGCAAAAATAACAAAATTACCTTTTCCTATGTCTTTGTCCACTTCTCTTACACCACCTGAACTTGTTCATAGCGATGTATGGGGTCCTTCACCAATTATTTCTTCCAATGGAAATCGATATTATGTTAGTTTCATTGACAATTTTAGCAAATTGACTTGGCTCTTTCCTATTGCTTATAAATCAAATGTTCCATCTATTATTTAAAAATTTATTCCCTTCATTAAAAATCAAATATCTCAAAAATTAAAAGTTTTTAGATTAGATGGTGGTAGTGAATTCTGCAACAATTCCTTACAATCCGTCTTCGAATCCAAAGGTATTTATCATAAAAAATCATGTCCTTATATACCTGAACAAAACGACATTTTAGAACGTAAACATCGTCATATTGTTGAAACTGCAATGTCTTTAATTTTTCATTCCTCTTTTTCCCTTTAATTTTGGCCTTATGCCTTTTCTACTGCAATTTTCCTTATTAATCACATGCCCTCCCCTTACTTAAAATGTTATCACCGTTTGAAATGCTTTTTGGTCATACTCCTGATTTGCACCATTTAAAAGTTTTTGGATGTGCATATTATCCTCTCCTTAAACCCTACACCAAACATAAACTTGAACCAAAAACCATACAACACATTTTCTTAGCCTATCCTCACAATTTTAAAGGCTATATTTGCTATAATCCATCTACCAAACAAACCATTGTTTCACGCCACGTTATCTTTCATGGAACAATTTTCCCTTTTGCCCAAACCACTACTTCTCACTACAAGAAATCGGGAGTTTTCCGACGCAAGAAAAATCATAGGAAAACACGACGATTGTGTGCGTCGGGAGAGCCCATTTTCTTGTAGTGTCTTCCTCATCACAAAATCAATCCTTTTTTTATCCCAGCTTACTACTCACCTTACTCAATCTTCCACATCCTACATCCTCACACTTTATCCCCATACAATCTCCTACTCCTAATCCTCCCACTCCTGACATTACTTACTCACCCTTTATGGATACTAATGCCTCTTGTCAGTCTTTGCATGTTTCACCTATTGTTGATACAGGAAATAACATAGAGGCTGTCACCACCAATGCACCAGCTCCAATTCCTCCTCAAAACACTCATGCCATGCAAACTCAAGCAAAGTCAGGAATTTTTAAACCAAAGGCATTCCATATGATCACCACGACTCTTCCAACTCTAACATCAGACACTGAAACTTCCAAGTATCATGAATGGAGAGATGCAATGTGTGAAGAATTCAATGCTCTTCAAGCACAAGGTACTTGGTCTTTAGTCCCTCACCATCAATCCATGAATATTGTTGGTTGTAAGCAGGTCTTTTGTACCAAATATAATCATGATGGCTCAGTTGCTCGCCACAAAGCACGCCTAGTTGCCAAAGGGTATCACTAGGTACAAGGTTTTGATTTTGATGAAACTTTTGTTATGTTGTCAAAAGGCCTACTATACGAATTATTCTTGCTCTAGCTGCTCAATAAAATTGGTCATTGACACAGTTAGATCTCAAAAATGCCTCTCTTCATGGTGTTCTCCAGGAAACAGTATATATCTCTCAACCTACTTGTTTTCATGACAAAAATTTCCAAACCATGTGTGTCTTCTACACAAGAGCCTTTATGGCCTCAAACAAGCCCCTCGTGCTTGGTTGAATGCTTTACCTCTTATTTATTTACTTTGGGTTCTGTTGCTTCAAAGATTGATCCATCTTTATTCATTTGACATGTTGGATCTTCTCTTACTTACTTACTCATGTATGTTTTGATGATACTATTGTCACTGGCCCAGACTCCTCTTATATTTCTCTTCTAAAAAACCAATTGGCACTTGAATTTAAAATATCTGATCTTGGTTCTTTAAAGTATTTTCTTGGTCTCGAAATACAATTCTCCACTAATGGCATTTTTGTCAACCAAACACATTGAGATTGATTCCCATTTTGTTCGGGAAAAAGTTCTTCGTAAAGACATCTCTGTTCGACGCATCTCCTCCAACAAACAACTTGTTGATATACTCACAAAGCTACTTCTGTCTCTCATATTTCTTCACCTTTGAAATAACTACTAACTCCCTCTGAATCTTTGGTTTGAGGTGGGATATTAGGAAATAATATCATATTACAAAATCTACTCCTATAATCCCTCTATTTGTTGTAAATTGATTTGTAATTATTTTTTACCATATTTGTATCTTCAAGCATTGTATAAATATTCATTTTGATCAATGAAAATAGCAACCAAATTCAATACAATTCATTGGTATTTTACATGAAGGAGAGAGAAATGAATAGGAAATGCAAGAAAGCGGAATGGGAGGAGGACGAGGCCACAAAGTTGGCAATAAAGAAAGATGTAGAAATCGTTGATGCACAATCCATAAAACCCAGACTTTAGCTTTAGGGAAATTGTTGTTGTTGTCCAAGTCATCCAAATGGATATCGGTTGTTGCTACCCAAGTCACCGCCACTCCATCTGATCGATTCCCTCCATTCATTGGTTGCAATTTGTTCATCTACAGATGGATGTGTTGTGTGAGGAAGAAATTGTGGGTTTCAAAATTTTAGAGCTTTTTTAAACTAAAGGATAATTTAGATATTTCACATATCCATTTGTCCCAAGACTCTTCTTTTCAAAATTTGGTCTCATTATCAAATTTGTACTGTTTTTGCCAATTAATCAAAATTTAATTAATGCCTAAAACTTTAAACACTAATCAAAATTTAATCAATGTTCAATTATCATCATCGAAACACAGATAAATGAATGTTAATTAACATAATTAAATGCATGATAAAGTCAAACAAGTAAATTGTCACCATTTTGTTTGCTAATTTTATGTTTTTTAATCATAAGTGTTAGGTAACAAAATTCGTTGCCACATTTGTAAACTATATCAAAAAAATTTAATAATTTGTAACTATGTTATTTTTAGGATTTTTCTTTTTATCTATCAAACGTTTCTGATAGACCATTTTAATAGTCCATTACTGATAATACACGAAATTGTTTTTGCATATATTGATTGATAAACAGTTTGTAGGATTATCATTATTGAGAGATATCTATCATGTATCAACCACTTTAATATATTTGTGAATTAACAATATATATTTTACAAGGGGAATTTTACATAAATAAAAAAATTGAAAGTATTTACGTTATATGTCAAAAAAAACGAAGCTTAGGACACGTGATTTTCACTTTTTGAAATTTTCAAAAATACCTTTTAACATATTTAAATCTTCACACGATGATTACTCGATTCTCAGATATCTTCCATCTAGAGAGTTTTTAACGTGTTGTTCCTAGTTGATTGTCATCTCTCTTTCTTTTACAATCATTGAGAGATTTTGATCACCAATGATACTTGAGACATGATGGTTATGAATGAGGTTATTGAATAAATTTTACATATTATGTTTATGACTGAATTGAATTGAGAATGACTAAACTAGGATGTGTTTGAACTAATGACAACTATTAACTTTGATTATTAGGTTAATATATACCCTATATGTATAGTGTTCTATAGGATCCCCACTTATAGGTAGTGCATTAAGTGGATAACTTTTACTATTGATGTGTGCTCTATGAACTACTAGACTGATCTCTTACTGGGTATTTGTTCAATTTTTCAAACAAAGACAAGGCCGGTAAGAAGGATCTACGATTGTGATTGTGCCATTTGGAACTATTGTGACAATGCTTTCGCTACTTTATTTTTGTTTTCATGTTTTAGAGCCACATGTCTATTGATAGATTTATCCTAAACTCATGATTGGTCCAAATAAATTACTTTTTTGGTGATTGGTTATTATATTTTACTAAACATTTTGGTTTCTGTTTAGATTGTTTTATTGATTTTATTTCTTTATTTAATTAAAATGAATTAAACTTTGCGTAGTTTTCAGTTGGTAACATGTTATTTTTGAAATAATCTACACACAAATTGCATAAGCAGAAATTAAAACTTGTGTCGGCAGAAACCCAAACTTCATGGGTTTCACTAACATCAATCAACTCTCTCCAAGGATATATTTTTCTTAAGCGAAACATGGTGTTATACCTTTGCATAGAAAATCCATCAACATAAATCATCTTTATTGACATTTTTGTTACGTCGGAAACAGAAATTGTTCACCCAGCTAAAGAAATCTCCTTTTCTTGCTGCAGGCTCATTGGATGTTGGCCCTCTAGAGGTCGACTGTTCTCCAATACTCTGCATCAACCATAACCTTAAATATTACCACATTCTCTACTCATTCATTCAGATTCTCTAAAAAATTCCGTTGTGTTACGACCCTTGTTCTACGTTTCTTAATCCTGTTCATGGTGAACTCAACCGGCAAAGCAATTAATTAAAATGCAAACGAAGAACATAAAGGCCAAAATTAATGCAATGCAACCAAGAAAATACATACATTTAGATCCACAAATAGGACTCTCGATTCGTGTAATCCTAAGATTCATGTATTTAGATCAAAGATTGGTGAATTAAGGAGCACAAATTCAACATAGAATTCTGGAATTATGAAATATTAAAAAACCAAATGTCAGGTATTTAAACAATAATGTAAAACAAATTCTTGTACATACCGACTTCGATTAGAATTGTTGTTAGTTGATAATATTAGAAGAAAATATAGAAAATGTTGCAAACAGTATGTAAGGCATATGCTACTAATCAAGGTAAAAGTTTCCAACCTCCTAACTTCCAAATATTGGTGAAAAGCTTTAATATTTTCTAGTTAGAAAAAATAAAAGAATTATATTAGATGACAAAAGAATTTAGAAAAAGCATTGTATAACATTTTTTTTTGTAATTAATGATATCGACAATAAAAAAATCTATCAAAAGGTCATGAGAGAGTTATTAGAGAGTTATTAGAGGTTACTTGTTTCTAAATTTGTTATTTTTACCATTTAAGATTCTATTATATATATATATATATATATATATATATATATATATTTTGTTATTTTTACCAACTCCAAAAAATAATTGTGTACTTATTTGTATTTAAAATAATTTTTATATGAACTTTTGGTCACTGTTACAAAGTTGGGAGTTTGTCACTATTACCACCACCAACCATATATTTAATGCAAACTATAGATGTTACCATCATAAAGTTAACAACTCGAAATTAATTTTATTGAAAGTTAACAACTCGAAATTAATTTTATTGAAAAGTTTAAGCCAAAACAGAGAAGTTGGTATAGAAGTGAGGTGCTCACATTCCACTTTATGAGGCTATAAAAAGTTGTTTTGAAGGTGCGGCAAATAGAAACCTATCCCTCATTTCTATATCAAAAGAAGAAAAATAATGAAAAATCTTGGGTTCACAAGTCTTCCCCTTTGGTGGTGGCAATGGCGGCCCTCATAACTGGAGCTCGTGTTGCCGACGCGATAACTTGCAACACCATGGGGCTGAGTCCATGCATTGGTGCAATGACATCGACGGCACCACCGTCCACCACTTGTTGCAGTAAGCTGAGGGAGCAACAGCCATGCTTTTGTCAGTATATGAAGAATCCAAGCTTGGGAGGTTACGTGAAATCTGCTCGAGCAAAAGCTATTATTTCCTCCTGTGGTGTTCCCTATCCCAAATGCTAGAGGTCATGCTTTGTAATGGACTTTTCTTATATATATATATATATATATATATATATATATATATATAGCCTATACTACAATATCAAACGACTATCAATAAAAAGGAAAGTGATCTGGTATTTTCTTTGTTCTATATGCTTCAATTTTTATCATTATACAAATATGTAATGGCATTACTATAAAAGAATGTGAAATATATCTAGAGAAGTAAAAGACGTGGAATTAACTTTTTCATTTGGATCGTATATAGTGCAGCCCAATCAACTCTTGAATAAAAACTGGCACATGATTATTTGTATTAATTAATGGACTAAATTAATTAATAACACAACCCAAGCATAATGCAATAGCCATAAAATACACAAAGCATAAGAGAATAAAAACACAAGGATATAAAGTGGTTTGACTAATTTGGTCTACATCCACATTGAGAACCAGTTTTGAGAAATTTTATTAAGAGTATTCGAGTTACAAATTCACTACAAAAAATGAGGGGTCTTCCAACGCACACAATCGTTGGGAGATATACGAAAAAAGAGTTGTAAAAGGATCTCCCAAAAAAATGTCTGTCAAAACTGTGCTCTGATAAAATGTATCAAAAGAAACCTTTACGACACTAAGAAATGCAGCGTCGGGAAGATACTGTATACGATGTTGGGAGTTCGCATCTTTAGTCGTCGGGAGATCTTATATACAAGTCTCGACGCTTACATATGGCATCGCGGGTTTGATTTTTTTTTAAAAAAAATACCTTATATTATTTATTTCATTTTATTTTTTGTAACCTCAAATTTTGAACCCATTTATATATATATGAACATTTTCACGAACGTACATATTTCTATTAAAGAACAACTTCTTAATTACTATTAAATAACAACTTCTTAATTACATCAATAATATATATATATAATAAAGGAAGATTCAACATTATCACATGATTAGGAAATGCATGAGCAGGCAGATCCGGTTTAGGAAATATATCCGTCAATGGAGTTACGAGAATGAGTGAAAAGTAATTTTGGCATCCCTTGAAAACGGGAACATCGTGCTAGCCATGCGTGAAATTATGTAGAATAGATAAGTCGGTATAACACATTTGTGGGAAAGAATAGAAAGAATATGTATAATATAGGTATAGGAAAGTTTCAATTCAAATGTGTAAACAAGACAATGCGTTCAATTGATTTGAGATTTTCAAAACCATAGGCCAAATCCAACAAAATACAAGCGTTTAACTTATCAAAGAAAAACCTCTCAGAAACACCTTTTTGTCTATACGAAGGTAAGAGAACTATATGCAGCAATTAAAAGTAAAACCTAATAAATCTAAGAGGAATAAAGAATTGATCATTACAGAGAATGTTGAATGATTATAATAGTAGGAGAGTTTGAACCCTTTTAGACAAAGAAATACTTGCGCTTATACAAAATGAGGGAGGAGAAGTGAAAGGCAACCTTGACCCCCAAATAAGGGCTAAAGTGATTGTGATTATAAACAGAGAACCCCCTTTCCCAACATAACATAAGAATGTATCATGTTGGGAATGCACAAAATCTGGTACATGCATTGTTCAACAGAAAACTTGGACAATCTTCTAAGTTTTAGATCCAGCCACATAAGTTAAAAGTAGTTCGGACGGCCGTATAGTTGTCCACATAAAATATCTCCGTCTTTATACGTATGGTTGAAAATTTTGATGATGACAACAAGAAAGAAAAGAGAAAAAAGAAAGTCAAATAGAACAGATTCAATGTTGGTGGAATTTTTAGCCTCTGCTTCAAAATTCTATTTTTTCTCTAAATTTAAACAACTTTGGGCCATTTGACAAAGTGAGTGAGATCCCTCTTGGACGGCAATGCTCCACTGATTCCAAACTGCTTGGGACGCTTCTAAAGTAGTGGGTTTTACCACCTTTTGCTGCAAAGAATCCAAAGCGGTGTTAAACCAAAGCAATAAAGAATTGAAACAATAAATTTCACATAAGAATATGTTCGAAAACGAAGTAGGGCTAGATGTAGTGGAATTCTCCGTTGCGCGTAGCTGCTGTTGAAGATTCGAATCAATCTGCCTTCGTCTACATCTGTTGTCCGTTTACGAGTTGCAAGCCAACCCACACGCATATCTATTTTGCACAATCTCTTTTGTGTTGGTTTCGAAAGCCGTTGTTTCTACCTTGTCGTGGTTTGTGGTAAGGGTGTAGTTTTGGGTTTTGGTGATTGTTTTCAATAACCAATATTGGTTGGGTTAGTAAATTGATTGATATTGTTTCTTGAAGGTGCAAATTGTGGACAACACTTAAATTCCTTGAGTTTCAAGTGAGTGGGGTTGGACTCCAATTCTCCACGTTTTGGGTAAGTTGTGGAAATTATATATATAGGATGAATTGAATAGATGAAATTGTTTCTAGAAGTCATTGATTTCTGTTTACTTATGTTTAGGTTGTTTTTGTTGAACTTTAGTGGAATAAATGAAGTTAAGGTAAGGGTTCCTACTACTGGACTCAATGATGAAATTAAGATGTATTGACTATATGGATTCCACTAAACTTAGATGGACTAACTGATAAGCAAATTTATATTTGATGACTGTTTATTATATAAATTTTATTGAACTGAGATGAGTTGACCGATATGTAAAATATAGTTTGATGACTGAACTGAGGATATCGAATTGATTAGATTGTGGGTTGTTGACGGTTATGTTAAGGCATAGGTAGTGTAATGTAGGTTGAATTGACAAACTAGATTGAATTGACTGAACTAAGGTGAGTGACGCTTATGTATAAATTTAATTATTTGAGGGACTGTTCTGCTGATGTTTGATTATGTATTGGTTTGGGTAAATTAACTGTATATGTGTTGAGCTGAAAGAAGGATATAATGGTAGTTTATATTCTAAGTTGAGTTGACTGTTTTAAATGTTAGTATGGACTGAGGGAAATCTGTTAGCTTTATCTGTAGGGTAGTGTGTCTTGCAGGTGCCCCACGGGATCACCACCTGTTGTGCATCATTTGGAACACTAGACTGATAGGTGCATCCTTCGGGAGCACTAGACTGATATGTGCATCTTTTATGAGCATTAGATTAATTATGTGCACCCTACGGGATCACAAGACTGTTATGATACATGGTACCTCCCAATAGAAAGTTAATAATTTTACCCTAGTGGGACCAGTAGTGGGTCTCTTGCTGGGTATGTTTATACTCACCCTTTTATGTTTAACTTTCCAGGCAAAAGTAATATAAGAGACCGACCAACGAGGAATAAGAAGGAGACGTGATCGCCATAGGAGGATTTTCTTTAAAATAGCTTCCGCTTACAGTTTTCTTTTGTTTTACTTTAGTAGTTGTGACTGAAACGAATTTCATGTTTAGCACAACAGTTTATTTCTTGATTTTATAAACAATAATTTCGAACCTTTAATTTTGTTTGAAATAGGGCCTGAATAAAGATTTATTTGATGTTTATTGATTTTAACATATTTTATAAACACTCATGTTTAAAAGAAGTGCATTTGTATTAAAGGAACTACCTCAGTTTAGTTTGAAAAGTTTGGATCGTTACACCTAGCCATCCACCCAATCTTACTCTTAAAATGGGAGGCTTATTGTGTCAGTGTCGTTGAGCTACACTCACCTATGCAGATCTAAGGATAATTTTGTGTGAACATAAGTTCATAGTTAACTTAGGATTAAGATTAAGTTACATGGGTCATCAATAAACAAAATAGTCAGTTTTGTACAATCAATGGTGTTATAACTTAAAAGTGATTATTTTATGATTTCAGTCTTATGCAAACTTTGTACATAGGATACTCCAACTTCCATGGTCTCTACATGAACGATTCAGGATCATATCGTTTGTACTAACTACAACAAGAATAAGGCTTATTCATACACTATAGACCATTTGGGCTATATACTTGAACTTGATCCACATTTATGTAAATTCAAGTCTACACTAGGTAGCATAAGGACCTTAGTTTATTTAGATTCAAGATTATAGTATTCTATTAATAAGTCCTCAATAACCACTTTATTGAATAAAATATACTTTTAAACTACAAACTACGAGTTTTATGACATAAATTTCAACAGCTTTGTCATTTAATGATCCATCTCATCTAACTCCTTTCATTAAAATACCTTACTTTACTCACCATGATATTTCATTCTCTATAAATTGTGTTAGTCAATTGATGCACAAACCCACTGTTATTCACTTCTCTGCAATCAAATGCATCCTACGATATCTATGTGGTACTCAACCCTTGGGATAAAATTTTGCATGGGTTCATTAATTATATCTATAAACCTTTTAATGACTCTGATTGTGCTAGCGACACTTCTGATCGACATTCCACCTCTGGATTCATTGTCTTTCTTGGTTCTAATCCTATCTATTGGTCTTTTAGAAAGCAACCTACAGTCTATCGTTCTTCCACATAAGCAAAAACTTGCTCACTCGCCACTACCACTGCAGATCTTTACTGGAACCGACAAGTTCTATGTGATCTTCATGTTCCACTTTAAATCTTCAACAACCTTATGGTGTGATAATGTTTTAGCTATATCTCAGGTTCATAATCTCGTGTTTCATGCTCGTACCGAACATATTGAAATTGATTACCACTTTTTTCAAGAGAAGGTACTTCGCAAAGACATCTTCATTCGTTACATTATCTCTTCCAACGATCAACTTGTTGATCTACAAACAAAGTCACTCTCATCTACAACACTTCTACAACTCCGAGACAAACTATTGACTCATTTTGAGTCATCAATCTGAGGGAGGATATTAGAGGATATTTTCCAAAATCACAATCCTCTTCATAATCTACTCCTCAATTTCTGCCCTTTATTTTTGCCCAAATTGTATATTTGATTATATCCCAATCTTTTCATATTTAATATTATCTTGTATTGCATATTTATACCAAACCATTGTAAAAAGAAATAAAAACAAGCAAAATATATTCGTCTCTAATTCCTTTTATGATTTAGGATAATTCAAAAAAATGTTAAAATAATTGTGGTAATTTTTGTGCTCTAGAATAGATCAAACGTGTAGAGCAACCCAACATTTAAATCAATGCCAACAATATTTGTTAATTGTTATCATCACAATATTAACTTTATGGAAAAGGATGTTGGAAGCAATTAAAATCAAAGAGAAAAGTAGGTGAAATTGGAAATGAGAAATTAATAATAGGGTTGGCCCTTTTATCAACTCTTCCAACTTTATGTGGCTATAAATACAAACAAAAAAGAGTTGGGGGGAAAAACAGACAATTAAAGCCATATTATTCCTCTTTCTCCTTTTCCTTTTCCCTTTCCCTTCAACAAACATTACTGATTTCTATCAAAACCAAGAGACAATGAACAAAGTTCTTCCAGTCACAGTTGTTTGTCTTTTCGTGCTGGCCGTTCTTGGCGGAGTTCGTGTTGCAGAGGCGGTGAGTTGCAGCCCTTCGGAGCTGAGCTCATGTCTCACGGCAATCACGTCGATGGCAGACCCATCCGCCACTTGCTGCAACAAATTGAGAGAGCAGCAACCATGTCTTTGCGGGTACATAAAGAACCCAGCTTTGAGTAGTTATTTGAATTCTCCTCGCGCCAAACATGTTGCTTCCAAATGTGGTGTTCCCACTCCAAGGTGTTAGAGGGTCTTTCTTTTGGGCCATATGTGTGGAAATTAAGCTGGAATAATTTTATAGTTATTCCTATGAATAAAACAATAAAAGAAAAAAACGATCTATGTGTTTCTTTTTTTTTTTTAATTAAGTTATTAAAGTAGGTTCATGTTGATCATATATCTCTTTTCTTTTTTCTTTTAATGAATTAAAATAATAGGTATGGTATGTTTCTATAAAGATATTTTTAGATTGGTGTTTTCTTTGTTAAATGTTTCACCTTTTTTCTCTTTTTTAGGTTGCTGTAAAGTAAAATTGAACAATATCTTGGTGATGATTAGGTTGCAAATATCTTTATCTCTCCAACTTACATAGTTTTTCAACAAAAAAAAAAAAATTTGTTAGGGGAAGATTTTTGCTTTTTATTAAAACTTACTAGATTTTTTCATGCTGTCTTTTATAAAAAGAAAAATTGCAAAAATATTTCCAAATAAGTTTGACAACACTATTTTTTTTTGCATACTTCAAATATGACAAAGTTAATGATATCAGACTACTATTAAACGATAATCATCGGTAATCTAGAGTTGTTGTTGGAGTTGTTGCAGGACTAATAGACAGTAATTGTATGACAGTAGACAGTAATTGTATGACAGTAGACAGTCATCCCTTCTAAATTAATTTGCAAATTTTGTAAATTTAAAAAATTTTATAATTTTGTAAATTAATTTGCAAATTTTGTAAATTTAAAAAATCTTATAATTTTGTAAATTTAAAAAATCTTATGACATGATTTCTATTATCATACATTTTTGCTATTTTTACAAAACTCCATATAAAGATATACAAAAATAAGTAAGTCTTCTCGTTGTTGATTAAGATATGTAAAGAGTTGGAACTAAACGTTGTTGATTAAGATATGTAAAGAGTGGATTTACTTTAGTTCTATTAACCTGGTTTGTTAGTTTTGGTTAGTTTTTATGAATTAGTTTTGGTTAGTTTTTATGAATTTAAATTTAATCAAAGTAGATTTTTAAAAATTTGGAAAGATATTTTGTAATTTTGTTGTATAAAGTATAAATAGGTATAGGTTCTTTGAAAGGTAAATAGTTTATATAAAAAGAACCCTTAAAACAAGAATCCTTAAAATTTGAATTATAGATTGTATCATAACCATATTCATATTCAAATAGTTTATATAAAAAGAACCCTTAAAATTTGAATTATAGATTGTATCATAACCATATTACGAATGCAGTTTGTTTTTAAATATACTAAAATAAACAAAAAAAAAAAAAAAAACTTTTGTATAGATTACATTATACTATTATTAATAGTATATCACTCGATGTGATATTTTACTAATATTTTTCTAAATACTTTTAGTATGGTGCCCTTCTTCGCATCAATTAAACGTTTCTAGACATCTTTATAAACAAATCAATTTAGATATTCTATTACTTTGTTTAACAAAATCCATACATGAACTCCTACTTATTTATTTGATAAATTTAACATTTAAATTCTATTTCGAGAGTGGAAGATTTAAACACATGGATAATTTATTTAATCTTAATAAAGGATATAAATAATTTCTGTTATTATAATTTAAGATTAACATAAACAATTATATGTTTCATGCAACTTTGATCAAAATTCAAATCTTAAAAGTAGTGTCAATTGAAATTTTTACAGAAGTTAAAGATTAAATCATATATAATTATTAATTTAGATTTAAATAAATAAAATATATAAAAGGAAGAGGTAAATTAAAAAATTTCCCCTTATATTTATATGTATAGATGAATCATGAATTGAAAGGGAAGAATTTGAATTCAAAGTGTCTTAATTGAGAGGATTGGTTGTGGGGCTGTGAGTGACAAATGTTATATGTTTTAGGACAGCTGGTTGATCCATCTTTATTCATTTGACATGTTGGATCTTCTCTTACTTACTTACTCATGTATGTTTTGATGATACTATTGGCACTGGCCCAGACTCCTCTTATATTTCTCTTCTAAAAACCAATTGGCACTTGAATTTAAAATATCTGATCTTGGTTCTTTAAAGTATTTTCTTGGTCTCGAAATACAATTCTCCACTAATGGCATTTTTGTCAACCAAACACATTGAGATTGATTCCCATTTTGTTCGGGAAAAAGTTCTTCGTAAAGACATCTCTGTTCGACGCATCTCCTCCAACAAACAACTTGTTGATATACTCACAAAAGCTACTTCTGTCTCTCATATTTCTTCACCTTTGAAATAACTACTAACTCCCTCTGAATCTTTGGTTTGAGGTGGGATATTAGGAAATAATATCATATTACAAAATCTACTCCTATAATCCCTCTATTTGTTGTAAATTGATTTGTAATTATTTTTTACCATATTTGTATCTTCAAGCATTGTATAAATATTCATTTTGATCAATGAAAATAGCAACCAAATTCAATACAATTCATTGGTATTTTACATGAAGGAGAGAGAAATGAATAGGAAATGCAAGAAAGCGGAATGGGAGGAGGACGAGGCCACAAAGTTGGCAATAAAGAAAGATGTAGAAATCGTTGATGCACAATCCATAAAACCCAGACTTTAGCTTTAGGGAAATTGTTGTTGTTGTCCAAGTCATCCAAATGGATATCGGTTGTTGCTACCCAAGTCACCGCCACTCCATCTGATCGATTCCCTCCATTCATTGGTTGCAATTTGTTCATCTACAGATGGATGTGTTGTGTGAGGAAGAAATTGTGGGTTTCAAAATTTTAGAGCTTTTTTAAACTAAAGGATAATTTAGATATTTCACATATCCATTTGTCCCAAGACTCTTCTTTTCAAAATTTGGTCTCATTATCAAATTTGTACTGTTTTTGCCAATTAATCAAAATTTAATTAATGCCTAAAACTTTAAACACTAATCAAAATTTAATCAATGTTCAATTATCATCATCGAAACACAGATAAATGAATGTTAATTAACATAATTAAATGCATGATAAAGTCAAACAAGTAAATTGTCACCATTTTGTTTGCTAATTTTATGTTTTTTAATCATAAGTGTTAGGTAACAAAATTCGTTGCCACATTTGTAAACTATATCAATCAAAAAATTTAATAATTTGTAACTATGTTATTTTTAGGATTTTTCTTTTTATCTATCAAACAGTTTCTGATAGACCATTTTAATAGTCCATTACTGTTAATACACGAAATTGTTTTTGCATATATTGATTGATAAACAGTTTGTAGGATTATCATTATTGAGAGGTATCTATCATGTATCAACCACTTTAATATATTTGTGAATTAACAATATATATTTTACAAGGGGAATTTTACATAAATAAAAAAATTGAAAGTATTTACGTTATATGTCAAAAAAACGAAGCTTAGGACACGTAATTTTCACTTTTTGAAATTTTCAAAAATACCTTTTAACATATTTAAATCTTCACACGACGATTACTCGATTCTCAGATATCTTCCATCTAGAGAGTTTTTAACGTGTTGTTCCTAGTTGATTGTCATCTCTCTTTCTTTTACAATCATCGAGAGATTTTGATCACCAATGACACTATTTGTACATCATTGATGTTTCAATCACCCAGACCCCATTCTCAGGTCTCGTCATGTGATTAAGTGAAGGTGTGACCACCTAGACATTGATCAATGTCTATCTAACCATGTCATAATGCGTTGGGCATCTAGTAAGCGAAATTTTATGACAACTAATTCACTTGTTTAACTCGTGCGGAAGAGTTTGTGGTAACTTAAAGTATTGAATAGGAGGTGTGGTAACTTAACTTGTTGCACACATTTACTCCCTATGAGAGGCTATAAAAAGGAGAGGTTGAAAGCATCAGCAAAAGCACAGAAACACACAAATTCGTTATTCCTCCCTTCCTCGTAACACAATCAAATGAAGAATTTTCCTATCACAATCGTTGTTTGCATTTTCGTGGTGGCAACCACGGTGGCTCTTCTTAATGGCGCTCCTCCGGTGGTTGCTCAAGTGGAATGCGACCCATCACAGCTCTCGTCATGCACAGCAGCATTTTTTGGGATGACGCCCAGTCAGACATGTTGCAACAAGTTGAGGGAGGCACAACCATGCTACTGTGAATATATCAATGATCCAGATTTGAGGAGTTTCGTGAATTCTAGTGCGGCTAGAAGAATTGCTAAATCCTGCAACATTAGCTTACCAACTGAGGCTGACTGCTCTAAATAGAAACCCTACTTACTTGAGTTTGGACTCTTCTACAAGAATTAAGTATTGTTATGTCTCTTTAGTTTAATCTAATATACAATATTCTGATCCCAACTAAAAATAAAGGGAAAACCAACCTATACTTTCTATATAAATTAAAAGCTCAATATTACGTTTTAATATACCGCCTTACCCATTATGAGTTAATAATAAGTCAGTAGATAGACATCTCAAATTGGTATTATGGCTAGTGCTATCTTTTAAGGGTTTAATTTTGTTATTTTGTCAGATATATTCCATCGTTGGAAATATTAATTAAGCTAAAAATAATAGAAGATTAAGTCAACATTACCTCTTTTTGAAGAAAAGAAACTTTGCCCTTCTCCTGCAAAAACGAATTAAATCTTTTTATTCTATGAAATTTGGTTGTCATTTAAATGTTTTTCGTTTCTATTTATTTAAAAATTACTTCATCCACTTTGTATTCAGGAGAGATACTCGGTTTCTCAACCTCCTTTTACTATATTATAATTTGGTGCGTTCAGCTCAAGCTAAGAGCTTTAATTTTTGCAATATTAGTTTATATCACATTTGAACAGTATATATATATCTATACACATTTGAACAATATATTATATCACATTTGAATAGTCTATATATATATATATACACACACACATACACACATATATAAGGGTTTTTAAAAAAATTATAACAAATCAATAACATATTTACAATAACATATTTACACTATACTGAACAATTTTGAAAATGGAAAACTCCAAGGCCTACGATAGAAAATATAAAAAATATCTTAGTCAAGACACAATTAATCGACCACAGTCGCGTGCGAGTAATTTTCTTCTAAACGATCGTGTCTTACCGTCTCAACGAATGACAAACGATTGTGTAATTCTTTTTTAATAGAGGAAAGAAAACGTCAAATTAAAATAATCATGTTGACCATGACAAACGATTGTGTTATCATGGAACATGATCATGTTGATTATAGTTAGCGATCGTATACTCCAATATAAATGATATTTAAAAACCTTAAATCTAATGATCGTGTTGACCATGGTGAACGATCGTGTTAATTAGTGTTAATTAGTGTTGATTATGGTAAACGATCGTGTACTCCAATATAAATGATATTTAAAAACTAAATCTAACGATCGTGTTGACCACAGTAAACGATCGTGATTATTATGATAAACGATCATTCAGATCATATATAGTTCTTTTAAACAATCATTCAGGTCATGATTACTTTTAATAATAGAGTTCATGTCACTTATATTTTTAAAATTGTGAAAATAACAAATTTAGAAATAGATTGAAAAAAAAGTGTTACGAGCTAATGATCCAAAGGTATATGATATGGTTCTTCTCTTCTCATTTCTGTTAACAAAAAAAAAAAGGCTTAAAAGTTCATTATTTTGAACCACTTATAAACCAATATCAAATCACTATATTGTAGATTAACTATAGTGATTAAAAAAGTCTACTCTAGATTATCCCTCTGTCTAGACACGCTTAGTCTTTAAAACTTTGGACACTAATCAAAATTTAACTAATGCAATCTTTAAACACTAATCAAAATTGAACTAATTAAGGCCTAAAACTTTGAACACTAATTAAAGTTTATTCACTGCACAATTATATCATCATCCAAATACTGATAAATGAAAATTAATTAACATAATGAAAAGCTTGGTAAAGTCAAACAAGTAAATTGCCATCATTTGTTTGCGAATTTTATGTTTCTTAAAGATTAGTGTCACGTGATAAAATTCGTTGCCACACATTTGTAACTATATCACAAAAAATTAATAATGTGTAAGTGTTATTTTTACGATTTTTTTGGATCTATCAACAATAGACTGAACCATTTTAATAGTCGATACACTAAATTGTTTTTGTATGGTTGATTACTAAAAAATTTGTAGGTTTATCATTATTGATAGATGTCTATCATTTATGAACCACTTTAATATTTGTGTGAATTAACAATATATATGCTATCAAGAGAAATTTACATGAATAAGAAAAAGTGAAAGTATTTACCCTGTATGACAGAAAAATGAAGCGAAATAATAGGTTTTCTGGATAATTCATGGTCGAACATAGAGAATTGATACAAAACATTAGTTATAAGGCTCACTCTTCATCTAGTCGGTATAAAATAACTATCTAATAAGTCTAAGCTAAATCTACTATCTACACTAGAATATGTAAAAGGGGACAAAAATAGTGGCGAGATGAAAATGTGAACTAACTTGTATTAAAAAGTGTCAAGGAAGGTCTTCGTGTTATTAGGCAATTAAGCCATCTAGCTTATAATTAAGTTGAGCACCTCTCAGTGCCTTAAACTCACACTAGCTTGCCTTCTCGAGATACAAATGATAAAACTTGGTTAAGACGGATCTATCTAAAAGTGTTTACTTACAAGACTTATAAAACTTCTCTTTTAAGGGTGCAGAGAAGAAGAAGAATGACTTTTTACAGAGGACAGAAAGACTACTCCTTTCCGCCACTTTTAGGGTTTGGTCGATCCATTTAGATGTTTGACTCTTTTCGAAGTCGACCACTTTACTTGGTAAGGATGAAGTCTTTTTATAGGCATCTTTCGATGGAAAACATCTATTCTTCTGATCATGTCAGTGTCGATTGTAGCATTTGTCAAGTTACATCAACCCCAACTACCATTCTTGTCTTCTAGTGAACCTTTCTCGCGTGATGACGTAATTCCTCACCTCAGAATTATACTCACCAGACAATATTCTCTCGCGTAGTCTTTTGCATGGGCTCTTATATGATTCACTAATATCTTCATTTATTCATAATTATGAGTTAAAACACTAAAAACCAAGGTAAAACAGACACAGAGACTTATGTAAGGTGTATTTTCCTAATAGTTATGAATTTTCAATCGAAGTTAACATAAAATTTTCTCTCAAGCAACAACGTTGCCACCCTAAACTCTATAATTTAAGGTAAGGGGTTTATTACACACCAAATCCTCGACATGAGTAAGACTGAGATTGATAATGTGATTATTATTGATTATATATTGGGTTGGTTTAATAGGCATTGATAGTATGACTGATTTAATTGATGACTCATAATGAAATACTTGAGACATGATGGTTACGAATGAGGTTATTGAATATATTTTACATGTTATGTTTATGACTGAATTGAATTGAGAATGACTAAACTAGGATGTGTTTGAACTAATGACAACTATTAACTTTGATTATTAGGTTAATATATACCCTATATGTATAGTGTTCTATAGGATCCCCACTTATAGGTAGTGCATTAAGTGGATAACTTTTACTATTGATGTGTGCTCTATGAACTACTAGACTGATCTCTTACTGGGTATTTGTTCAATTTTTCAAACAAAGACAAGGCCGGTAAGAAGGATCTACGATTGTGATTGTGCCATTTGGAACTATTGTGACAATGCTTTCGCTACTTTATTTTTGTTTTCATGTTTTAGAGCCACATGTCTATTGATAGATTTATCCTAAACTCATGATTGGTCCAAATAAATTACTTTTTTGGTGATTGGTTATTATATTTTACTAAACATTTTGGTTTCTGTTTAGATTGTTTTATTGATTTCATTTCTTTATTTAATTAAAATGAATTAAACTTTGCGTAGTTTTCAGTTGGTAACATGTTATTTTTGAAATAATCTACACACAAATTGCATAAGCAGAAATTAAAACTTGTGTCGGCAGAAACCCAAACTTCATGGGTTTCACTAACATCAATCAACTCTCTCCAAGGATATATTTTTCTTACGCGAAACATGGTGTTATACCTTTGCATAGAAAATCCATCAACATAAATCATCTTTATTGACATTTTTGTTACGTCGGAAACAGAAATTGTTCACCCAGCTAAAGAAATATCCTTTTCTTGCTGCAGGCTCACTGGATGTTGGCCCTCCAGAGGTCGACTGTTCTCCCAATACTCTGCATCAACCATAACCTTAAATATTACCACATTCTCTACTCATTCATTCAGATTCTCTAAAAAATTCCGTTGTGTTACGACCCTTGTTATACGTTTCTTAATCCTGTTCATGGTGAACTCAACCGGCAAAGCAATTAATTAAAATGCAAACGAAGAACATAAAGGCCAAAATTAATGCAATGCAACCAAGAAAATACATACATTTAGATCCACAAATAGGACTCTCGATTCGTGTAATCCTAAGATTCATGTATTTAGATCAAAGATTGGTGAATTAAGGAGCACAAATTCAACATAGAATTCTGGAATTATGAAATATTAAAAAACCAAATGTCAGGTATTTAAACAATAATGTAAAACAAATTCTTGTACATACCGACTTCGATTAGAATTGTTGTTAGTTGATAATATTAGAAGAAAATATAGAAAATGTTGCAAACAGTATGTAAGGCATATGCTACTAATCAAGGTAAAAGTTTCCAACCTCCTAACTTTCAAATATTGGTGAAAAGCTTTAATATTTTCTAGTTAGAAAAAATAAAAAAATTATATTAGATGACAAAAGAATTTAGAAAAAGTTTTTTTGTAATTAATGATATCAACTATAAAAAAATCTATCAAAAGATTACGAGAGAGTTATTAGAGATTATCTGTTTTAAAATTTGTTATTTTTACAATTTAAGATTTTATTATATATATATATATATATTTTTTTTTGTTATTTTTACAAACTCCAAAAAATAATTGTGTACTTATTTGTATTTAAAATAATTTTTATATGAACTTTTGGTCACTGTTCCAAAGTTGGGAGTTTGTCACTATTACCACCACCAACCATATATTTAATGCAAACTATAGATGTTACCATCATAAAGTTAACAACTCGAAATTAATTTTATTGAAAGTTAACAACTCAGAAATTAATTTTATTGAAAAGTTTAAGCCAAAACAGAGAAGTTGGTATAGAAGTGAGGTGCTCACATTCCACTTTATGAGGTTATAAAACGTTGTTTTGAAGGTGCGGCAAATAGAAACCTATCCCTCATTTCTATATCAAAAGAAGAAAAATAATGAAAAATCTTGGGTTCACAAGTCTTCCCCTTTTGGTGGTGGCAATGGCGGCCCTTCTCACTGGAGCTCGTGTTGCCGACGCGATAACTTGCAACACCATGGGGCTGAGTCCATGCATTGGTGCAATGACATCGACGGCGCCACCGTCCACCACTTGTTGCAGTAAGCTGAGGGAGCAACAGCCATGCTTTTGTCAGTATATGAAGAATCCAAGCTTGGGAGGTTACGTGAAATCTGCTCGAGCAAAAGCTATTATTTCCTCCTGTGGTGTTCCCTATCCCAAATGCTAGAGGTCATGCTTTGTAATGGACTTTTCTTATATATATATATATATATAGCCTATACTACAATATCAAACGACTATGAATAAAAAGGAAAGTGATCTGGTATTTTCTTTGTTCTATATGCTTCAATTTTTATCATTATACAAATATGTAATGGCATTACTATAAAAGAATGTGAAATATATCTAGAGAAGTAAAAGACGTAGAATTAACTTTTTCATTTGGATCGTATATAGTGCAGCCCAATCAACTCTTGAATAAAAACTGACATGATTATTTGTATTAATTAATGGACTAAATTAATTAATAACACAACCCAAGCATAATGCAATAGCCATAAAATACACAAACCAATAGAGAATACGAACACAAGGATATATAGTTGGTTCGACTAATTTGGTCTACGTCCACATTAAGAACAAGTTTTGAGAAATTTTATTAAGAGTATTCGAGTTACAAATTCACTACAAAAAAATGAGGGGTCTTCCAACGCACACAATCGTTGGGAGATATACGAAAAAAGAGTTGAAAAAGGATCTCCCATAAAAATGTCTGTCAAAACTGTGCTCGGATAAAATGCATCAAAAGAAGCCTTTACAACACTAAGATATGCAGCGTCGGGAAGATACTGTATACGATGTTGGGAGTTCGCCATCTTTAGTCGTCGGGAGATCTTATATACAAGTCTCGACGCTTACATATGGCATCGCGGGTTTGATTTTTTTTTTAAAAAAATACCTTATATTATTTATTTCATTTTATTTTTTGTAACCTCAAATTTTGAACCCATTTATATATATATGAACATTTTGACGAACGTACATATTTCTATTAAAGAACAACTGCTTAGTTACTATTAAATAACTTCTTAATTACATCAATAATATATATATATAATAAAGGAAGATTCAACATTATCACATGATTAGGAAATGCATGAGCAGGCAGATCCGTTTAGGTTTAGGAAATATATCCGTCAATGGAGTTACGAGAATGAGTGAAAAGTAATTTTGGCATCCCTTGAAAACGGGAACATCGTGCTAGCCATGCGTGAAATTATGTAGAATAGATAAGTCGATATAACACATTTGTGGGAAAGAATAGAAAAAATATGTATAATATAGGTATAGGAAAGTTTCAATTCAAATGTGTAAACAAGACATTGCGTTCAATTGATTTGAGATTTTCAATACCATAGGCCAAATCCAACAAAATACAAGCGTTTAACTTATCAAAGAAAAACCTCTCAGAAACACCTTTTTGTCTATACGAAGGTAAGAGAACTATATGCAGCAATTAAAAGTAAAACCTAATAAATCTAAGAGGAATAAAGAATTGATCATTACAGAGAATGTTGAATGATTATAATAGTAGGAGAGTTTGAACCCTTTTAGACAAAGAAATACTTGCCCTTATACAAAATGAGGGAGGAGAAGTGAAAGGCAACCCTTGACCCCCAAATAAGGGCTAAAGTGATTGTGATTATAAACAGAGAACCCCCTTTCCCAACATAGCATAAGAATGTATCATGTTGGGAATGCACAAAATCTGGTACATGCATTGTTCAACAGAAAACTTGGACAATCTTCTAAGTTTTAGATCCAGCCACATAAGTTAAAAGTAGTTCGGACGGCCGTATAGTTGTCCACATAAAATATCTCCGTCTTTATACGTATAGTTGAAAATTTTGATGATGACAACAAGAAAGAAAAGAGAAAAAAGAAAGTCAAATAGAACAGATTCAATGTTGGTGGAATTTTTAGCCTCTGCTTCAAAATTCTATTTTTTCTCTAAATTTAAACAACTTTGGGCCATTTGACAAAGTGAGTGAGATCCCTCTTGGACGGCAATGCTCCACTGATTCCAAACTGTTTGGGACGCTTCTAAAGTAGTGGGTTTTACCACCTTTTGCTGCAAAGAATCCAAAGCGGTGTTAAACCAAAGCAATAAAGAATTGAAACAATAAATTTCACATAAGAATATGTTGGAAAACGAACTAGGGGTAGACGTAGTGGAATTCTCCGTTGCGCGTAGCTGCTGTTGAAGATTCGAATCAATCTGCCTTCGTCTACATCTGTTGTCCGTTTACGAGTTGCAAGCCAACCCACACGCATATCTATTTTGCACAATCTCTTTTGTGTTGGTTTCGAAAGCCGTTGTTTCTACCTTGTTGTGGTTTGTGGTAAGGGTGTAGTTTTGGGTTTTGGTGATTGTTTTCAATAACCAATATTGGTTGGGTTAGTAAATTGATTGATATTGTTTCTTCAAGGTGCAAATTGTGGACAACACTTAAATTCCTTGAGTTTCAAATGAGTGGGGTTGGACTCCAATTCTCCACGTTTTGGGTAAGTTGTGGAAATTATATATATAGGATGAATTGAATAGATGAAATTGTTTCTGGAAGTCATTGATTTCTGTTTACTTATGTTTAGGTTGTTTTTGTTGAACTTTAGTGGAATAAATGAAGTTAAGGTAAGGGTTCCTACTACTGGACTCAATGATGAAATTAAGATGTATTGACTATATGGATTCCACTGAACTTAGATGGACTAACTGATAAGCAAATTTATATTTGATGACTGTTTATTATATGAATTTTATTGAACTGAGATGAGTTGACCGATATGTAAAATTTAGTTTGATGACTGAACTGAGGATATCGAATTGATTAGATTGTGGGTTGTTGACGGTTATGTTAAGGCATAGGTAGTGTAATGTAGGTTGAATTGACAAACTAGATTGAATTGACTGAACTGAGGTGAGTGACGCTTATGTATAAATTTAATTATTTGAGGGACTGTTCTGATGATGTTTGATTATGTATTGGTTTGGGTAAATTAATTGTATATGTGTTGAGCTGAAAGAAGGATATAATGGTAGTTTATATTCTAAGTTGAGTTGACTGTTTTAAATGTTAGTATGGACTGAGGGGAAACTGTTAGCTTTATCTGTAGGGTAGTGTGTCTTGCAGGTGCCCCACGGGATCACCACCTGTTGTACATCCTTTTGAACACTAGACTGATAGGTGCATCCTTCGGGAGCACTAGACTGATATGTGCATCTTTTATGAGCATTAGATTAATTATGTGCATCCTACGGGATCACAAGACTGTTATGATACATGGTACCTTCCAATAGAAAGTTAATAATTTTACCCTAGTGGGACCAGTAGTGTGTCTCTTGCTGGGTATGTTTATACTCACCCTTTTATGTTTAACTTTTCAGGCAAAAGTAATATAAGAGACCGACCAACGAGGAATAAGAAGGAGACGTGATCGCCATAGGAGGATTTTCTTTAAAATAGCTTCCGCTTACAGTTTTCTTTTGTTTTACTTTAGTAGTTGTGACTGAAACGAATTTCATGTTTAGCACAACAATTTATTTCTTGATTTTATAAACAATAATTTCGAACCTTTAATTTTGTTTGAAATAGGGCCTGAATAAAGATTTATTTGATGTTTATTGATTTTAACATATTTTATAAACACTCATGTTTAAAAGAAGTGCATTTGTATTAAAGTAACTACCTCAGTTTAGTTTGAAAAGTTTGGATCGTTACACCTAGCCATCCACCCAATCTTACTCCTAAAATGGGAGGCTTATTGTGTCAGTGTCGTTGAGCTACCTTCACCTATGCAGATCTAAGGATAATTTCGTGTGAACAAAAGTTCATAGTTAACTTAGGATTAAGATTAAGTTACATGGGTCATCAATAAACAAAATAGTCAGTTTTATACAATCAATGGTGTTATAACTTAAAAGTGATTATTTTATGATTTCAGTCTTATGTAAACTTTGTACATAGGATACTCCAACTTCCATGGTCTCTACATGAACGATTCAGGATCATATCGTTTGTACTAACTACAACAAGAATAAGGCTTATTCATACACTATAGACCATTTGGGCTATATACTTGAACTTGATCCACATTTATGTAAATTCAAGTCTACACTAGGTAGCATAAGGACCTTAGTTTATTTAGATTCAAGATTATAGTATTCTATTAATAAATCCTCAATAACCACTTTATTGAATAAAATATACTTTTAAACTACAAACTACGAGTTTTATGACATAAATTTCAACAGTTTTGTCATTTAATGACCCATCCCATCTGACTCCTTTCATTAAAATACCTTACTTTACTCACCATGATATTTCATTCTCTATAAATTGTGTTAGTCAATTGATGCACAAACCCACTGTTATTCACTTCTCTGCAATCAAATGCATCCTACGATATCTATGTGGTACTCAACCCTTGGGATAAAATTTTGCATGGGTTCATTAATTATATCTATAAACCTTTTATGACTCTGATTGTGCTAGCGACACTTCTGATCGACATTCCACCTATGGATTCATTGTCTTTCTTGGTTATAATCATATCTATTGGTCTTTTAGAAAGCAACCTACAGTCTAACGTTCTTCCACATAAGCAAAAAATTGCTCACTCGCCACTACCACTGCAGATCTTTACTGGAACCGACAAGTTCTATGTGATCTTCATGTTCCACTTTAAATCTTCAACAACCTTATGGTGTGATAATGTTTTAGCTATATCTCAGGTTCATAATCTCGTGTTTCATGCTCGCACTGAACACATTGAGATTGATTACCACTTTTTTCAAACTTTCATTTGTTACATCTCTTCCAACGATCAACTTGTTGATCTACAAACAAAGTCACTCTCATCTACAACACTTCTACAACTCCGAGACAAACTATTGACTCATTTTGAGTCATCAATCTGAGGGAGGATATTAGAGGATATTTTCCAAAATCACAATCCTCTTCATAATCTACTCCTCAATTTCTGCCCTTTATTTTTGCCCAAATTGTATATTTGATTATATCCCAATCTTTTCATATTTAATATTATCTTGTATTGCATATTTATACCAAACCATTGTAAAAAGAAATAAAAACAAGCAAAATATATTCGTCTCTAATTCCTTTTATGATTTAGGATAATTCAAAAAAATGTTAAAATAATTGTGGTAATTTTTGTGCTCTAGAATAGATCAAACGTGTAGAGCAACCCAACATTTAAATCAATGCCAACAATATTTGTTAATTGTTATCATCACAATATTAACTTTATGGAAAAGGATGTTGGAAGCAATTAAAATCAAAGAGAAAAGTAGGTGAAATTGGAAATGAGAAATTAATAATAGGGTTGGCCCTTTTATCAACTCTTCCAACTTTATGTGGCTATAAATACAAACAAAAAAGAGTTGGGGGGAAAAACAGACAATTAAAGCCATATTATTCCTCTTTCTCCTTTTCCTTTTCCCTTTCCCTTCAACAAACATTACTGATTTCTATCAAAACCAAGAGACAATGAACAAAGTTCTTCCAGTCACAGTTGTTTGTCTTTTCGTGCTGGCCGTTCTTGGCGGAGTTCGTGTTGCAGAGGCGGTGAGTTGCAGACCTTCGGAGCTGAGCTCATGTGCCAGGGCAATCACGTCGATGGCAGACCCATCCGCCACTTGCTGCAGCAAATTGAGAGAGCAGCAACAATGTCTTTGCGGGTACATAAAGAACCCAGCTTTGAGTCCTTATGTGAATTCTCCTGGCGCCAAACATGTTGCTTCCAAATGTGGTGTTCCCACTCCAAGGTGTTAGAGGGTCTTTCTTTTGGGCCATATGTGTGGAAATTAAGCTGGAATAATTTTATAGTTATTCCTATGAATAAAACAATAAAAGAAAGTTATTAAAGTAGGTTCATGTTGATCATATATCTCTTTTCTTTTTTCTTTTAATGAATTAAAATAATAGGTATGGTATGTTTCTATAAAGATATTTTTAGATTGGTGTTTTCTTTGTTAAATGTTTCACCTTTTTTCTCTTTTTTAGGTTGCTGTAAAGTAAAATTGAACAATATCTTGGTGATGATTAGGTTGCAAATATCTTTATGTCTCCAACTTACATAGTTTTTCAACCAAAAAAAAAAAAATTGTTAGGGGAAGATTTTTGCTTTTTATTAAAACTTACTAGATTTTTTCATGCTGTCTTTTATAAAAAGAAAAATTGCAAAAATATTTCAAAATAAGTTTGACAACACTATTTTTTTTGCATACTTCGAATATGACGTATTATGACAAAGTTAATGATATCAGACTACTATTAAACGATAATCATCCGTAATCTAGAGTTGTTGCAAGAGTTGTTGTAGGACTAACAGACAGTAATTGTATGAGACTATGAGGCAGTTATCCCTCAAATTTTATAAATTTAAAAAATCTTATGACATGATTTCTATTATCATACATTTTTGCTATTTTTACAAAAGCTCCTTCTAAACATATACAAAAATAAGTATTTTTACAAAAGCTCCTTCTAAACATATACAAAAATAAGTAAGTCTTCTCGTTGTTGATTAAGATATGTAAAGAGTGGATTTACTTTAGTTCTATTAACCTGGTTTGTTAGTTTTGGTTAGTTTTTATGAATTAGTTTTGGTTAGTTTTTATGAATTTAAATTTAATCAAAGTAGATTTTTAAAAATTTGGAAAGTTATATTCAGTAATTTTTTTCTATAAAGTATAAATAGTTTGTCTTAAACCCTTAAAATTTAAATTATAGATGGTATCATAACCATTATATCAATTTGTTTTCAAATATACTAAAATAAACAAAAAAAAAAAAACTTTTGTATAGATTACATTATACTATTATTAATAGTATATCACTCGATGTGATATTTTACTAATATTTTTCTAAATACTTTAGTATGGTGCCCTTCTTCGCATCAATTAAACGTTTCTAGATATCTTTATAATGTCTATAAACAAATCAATTTAGATATTCTATTACTTTGTTTAACAAAATTCATACATGAACTCCTACTTATTTATTTGATAAATTTAACATTTAAATTCTATTTCGAGAGTGGAAGATTTAAATACATGGATAATTTATTTAATCTTAATAAAGGATATAAATTATTTCTGTTATTATAATTTAAGATTAACATAAACAATTATATGTTTCATGCAACTTTGATCAAAATTCAAATCTTAAAAGTAGTGTCAATTGAAATTTTTACAGAAGCTAAAGATTAAATCATATATAATTATTAATTTAGATTTAAATAAATAAAATATATAAAATGAAGAGGTAAATTAAAAATTTCCCCTTATATTTATATGTATAGATGAATCATGAATTGAAAGGGAAGAATTTGAATTCAAAGTGTCTTAATTGAGAGGATTGGTTGTGGGGCTGTGAGTGACAAATGTTATATGTTTTAGGACAGCTGGTTAATTCATAAATATATATATATACACCGAACAGTTTGCATTTAATTGAATTAAATGTTTGCAGTGATTATAACTATTGTCCTGAATAGTTTGAAATGACGTGAAGCATGTTGAATAATATCAAATTTAACAAAATATTTCTGACGTATCGGGTGATTTTAGATATTTACAAAATTTTCAGATTCTATCAGTATTAAACATTGATAGTGAGTATTACGCTTCTATAAGTGGTATTGATAGACAGTAATAGAAATATATATGTGACTATTATTGATGGAATACAAAAGTTTGTTATATTTTATAAATATTTTAATTTATTTTGCTATTTTTAGAAATGTTTCTACTCATTTTCATAAATGTAATAAAAAAAACCAAAATATTTACTGCTAACAAAAACAAAAAGTTCATAAAGCTGGTAAAATATTTTCTTAAATTCTAGATTTGCTTTTGATATCGTGAACAATTAATCCATTCTCTTTCTTTTCGATTTATTCATTTTCTTTTCCAGATTTCTACAACTTCTCTTTCAGATTTTTTTTTCTTATATTTTTTCTTCATCTTTATTTTTTATTTCTTTCTTCCAACTCATCTTCTAGAATATCAAGATTGTTTAGATATTACTTTCATATATATAAAAGATCACTTAGTTAGGATGATCAACACAATCGTTTAGATATGGAGTCCTTTTTCCATGTTTAAAAAGAATTACATGATCGTGTGAATATAATCTAAACGATCGCTTATCTAATCAACACAATCGTTTAAATTTGAAGCCATTTTTCCATCGTTTTGAAAAGAATTACATGACCGTGTGGATATGATCTAAGTGATCGCTTACCATAGTCAACGCGACTGTTTAGCGTGGTCAACACGATCGTTTAGATTTGAAGCGTTTTTCTCATCGTTAAAAAAACTACACTATCCTGTTGATACTAATTACATGATTGTGTTGATATTACCTACACGATTGTGTATCATTTCCAACATGATCGTGTATCATGATCGTTTAGAACAAGAATTACATGCGTGCGTGTGACTGATTAATCATATATTGACTATGGTATTTTTTGTATTTTTCATTGTAGGTCTATGGAATTTTTTCGTTTTCAAATTTGATCAATACGATATAAATATATTACATTTTTGTTATATATTTTAAAAAATTCCATAATAATAAATATTTTATTTAAAAAATTATCTCCCAACAATAAAGAAAATTAATTGCACAATCCAAATTTGTTTTTGTTTTGTTATTTCTAATTTTTTCAGTGTTTGATAAATTGTTACAAAAAAAAAAAAAAGTGTTGTAAAAATAGTAAAAACAATTAGGGTTTATATCACTCTATTTTCTAAATTACTAAAATAGTAAATTTAAAAACGGATAGCTATAGTCATTTGATATATGTATCATTTTGTCGTATTTGCCAAGGAAGAGGTGCTTTAGCTATTTTTTTTTCTAATTGTTTTGTCATCCAATTTTCCAAAATAAACAAATAATTTAAACTATTTTCTCATAAAAATAATTTAATAGACTATTAGAGAATTGGACGGTTTTTTTCTTTTTTTTTGGTTATATTTGTAGATTTCTTTTTTCTATTCTTACAAATGAGAGAATTGTACGATAGCATTCATGTCATCATATTTTTGAAATTATTGGTAAGTAATTTCTATGGCCAAAATTGACTATATTACAGAACTAATATAAAGATAATTATATATAAAAAGAGAGTAAGATAAGAAAAATATATCAAGTAATTTCATAATTTAGAATAGAGACCAACTTGAATTTGTGAAGTAATTGAGTGAAGCAAAGAGAACGAAAAGCTTTCGTAAAGATATTAGCTGGTTGTTCTGTGGTGGAGATGAATTGAAGATGAAGAGTTTTGCTTTTATGATGATGGCGAATAAAGTGTCAATCATTCTCAACGTGCTTTGCTCGTTCATGAAATACACTATTGTGAGTAATTTGAATGACACTAAGATTATCTCAATCAAAAATAGTTTAGTTTAATTTTATTTAATTAAATTAAAACTAGGATTTTTTTTTTTAAAAAATAGTAGCTTTTACAAAATATTTACAACCTATAGTAAATTTTTACTGATGATCATTGATATACTACGGTAATAGAATTCAAAATTTTATTATAGTTTATAAATATTTTAATTTATTTTACTATTTTTAAAAATGACTCTAATAAATATGGATTTTAATTTATTTAACTTCTAATTAAATTAAATAAATTTATAATTAATTTTATTAAATCGTATTTAATCAAAATTAATTAATCATATTAATAACTTCCATATAAATTAATTAACATGCACACTATACATTATAGCCATTATAACATATTTTGAATGCGTGGACATGTCAACTTATAATGAGATTTTAAATCTATATGACATACTTTATACACATACAATTTAAACTTTAATTAAACATACATCACTAATTAAAAGATAATAAAATAGTGTACACTCTGTTTTGAGTTTGAGTTGCATGCTTGATGCTAACTGTAAAGAGAATTAGGCTTGATAATTTACAAGAAAAGAATGCAGTGAAAATATCATGAGCTAAATAATATTTCGTGACATGCTTCGCATTACAACTTGAAAGTCTATTTATAGACTTCGAATTTCAAACGCAATTGAAGTAAAAAAAAGAAGATAAAATCAAATCAGATAGAACATAACCTCTTATTCGATAAAATTTTGAAGAAAAAAAGATAAGATCGAATCAACTAGATAAAATGGTTCAGAGTAAGATTTGGGTGGATGGTAAAATCCTAAAATTTTAAAATTATTTATATAAATTAGAAAGTAGTGGATAATTATTGAAATCATATTTTCGTACAAAACTAAAGTGTGGAAATTTCCACCACCTAATAAACTGCTTTATTAATAATTTACTTTAATAGTTTTATAATTATTGTGCATAGTTAGTAACTAACGTATTTATTATTCACACATATTAATTATTAACATTACTATATCTGCATAATAAATGGAAAGATTTATAACAGGAAATGAATTTGTCGGCCATTGATCCAAGGAGAAATTGAAGTTTTCTTTCTACTCTCCAAGAATATTTGTTGTCCTTTCAAGTTGTAATTGTGTATACTATTATTCGTATTTGGTACCTTCATTATTGACTGACCAATGGACTCCCTGCACTTCAACATTGTCACTTACGATCCCGACCATCAAATGTAGTTTAACACTTTACGAAATATACACAATTTCATTTTAGCTTTTAGACTTGATCTTGAATTGTACTTATTGTCTTCATTTTTTTCCTGAATTTCTGGATGACAGAACAATATTTATTTTTTATACTAGGGATGCGAAAATACATTTTATTTTTATTATTTTTTATAATATAATAATTTGAATAGAAATCTTCTTTTAGAAGACTCTATATATAATCTATTTTCCTTTTGAAACATGTATATGGGTTCGGAGCTCACATAGGTCGTGAGTCGAGATACGGGTCATCCAGATCGTATTATGGATCTGCTTGCTCTTCACTTCCTATATGGAGGAAGAGATTGATTTGAAGATGAGGAAGCATTTACTTGCTGTTAATAGTAATCTTTGGAAATCTACATCAGTCGTGGCTTGAGCAAGTTCTGCAAGAAGCTTTGGTTTATCATTTAAGAATTCAGCATTCTTTCTTTGATCAAGGTCTTGTAAATAGTTGTTCTTTACAAACCATTCTTTCACGTGTGTTGACGGTGACATGTTGAAAGTTTTATTTTTCCCACCGTTGGATCTTCAGATTTTTTACTAACATTTTGTATTGAGGATATGATGTTATATTGTAGCTCCAACAAAATATCCATAGAATTTGAAAATAAAGGCAAAATCTCATCGAATTATGAAATGAATTCTTTTGAAATGTTCTTGAAAAATAAAAATATGATTCTTGAATTGGAGTTGGTAGAATATCGTTGGTAATACCAAAGTTATTCAACCATTGAATAAACCATAAAGGAAAATTAATTTTGTAGGCGTTTTGACAAAAAGAAAGAACCACGAATGGTTTCTATTTGAAAATTAAAATACTCTAAACCAAGTTTTGATGTAATCTTGAAAGGAGTAAGATTGAGGAACAAAACGCTTTGAAAATGATTTTTTTTGTAAAATGTTTTTGATTCTAATGAGTTGATCAATTGATTGCTTTGAAATTTTTTAATTTTGAATATGCAATTTTTAAAGGATCAGCTAAAATATACTCATAGAATTTTCTTGTTTTTTTGAGGTCTTTTGGATCGAAGTTGAAGCCCTTGGGGGAATATTTTTTAAACTCTCTTATAGAGTGAGACTTTGATATTCGAGTTCTATGATAGGACCATAGACCACGATCGAATTTTAAAAATAAGTTTTGATCTTGGGTCTTGGCACGAACCGTTTATCGAAAGTGACAGCATGAGAATAAGTTAGAGGAGGAGTGGAAGACTCCCTATTGGATGAAGGAGAGGTAGGAAGCCTCATTGGAACAACTCCGCTAGAAGGACAGATGAGATTGGCCGAAGGCCTAGATGGAGTTGATGGCTCTATGGGAGATCCAGTCCGTATGCCCGATGATCTTACTCTGGATTAGGTTACTGTGGTATTCCTTATATCCATAGCATATTGATCTGCACTCATGTGTGAAGGTGCATAATTAGAAGAAGAAGAGATGGGTGGTTGCCCTTTGAAGAGGTCGAGTTTACTCTTCATCTTGCACTTTCCTTTTCCAAACTCATTCTTCTTCTTCGAGTGCTTTTAAAAAGGAGAGAGTTTTGGAGTTAGAAACTCCTTTGAGATGTAATCAACTAGGGGTTTTTGTTATCCTTTTATAGGCACAACTTCAAAATCAAAGCAAGACGGTTTGCCATTTGGCAAAAATTTGTTTTGAAACAAGATTTTTCACATTTTTTTCTAACACGAATTTTGAAGCTCTTGAATTTGTTTTGATTATGAATTTTTTATTGATTAGTTCTCCTTGGAATTTTTTAAGACACAAAGAACTACGACAAGTAATTCCTTTTTTATCGTTGAGTAATTTTTTGTGTATCATTCCAAATTTCTGAGTGGAGTCAGATCATTGATTCGGTCTTATCTAGACACTATTTGAGGATTCCTCCATCTTCTATATTAGAGGCATCAATTTCAATGATAAGGTTTGCTTTTGAATTAATGAGATTGAGACAAATGATTCATTTGACTAAAGACTTAATTTTTTGAACAATTTGGGTGTGCTTATCAGACCATGGTTTTAAATTTTTCTTTAACCTTTTGTACAACGGTTTGCAAATGCGGTTGAGGTTCTTTATGAAATCAAGCACATAATCTAGGCAGTCCAAAAACCTTTGAAGATGGGTTTTATCTCGAATTTGATTAGTAAAATTTAGAGAAAATTGTGAGAATTACAAAATAAGATAGTGCAGTTTGGAAAAAAGCAAATTTAAAAAATAATTTGAATTTTAGCAAAATTGTAAAACATATATACTTTTTGAGAATCTTTCAACCGATTTTATCCCTTGATAGAATGAATATCATTTTGTTAATTACAATATATTTGTGAACCGTAAAACAATAAAACATAACACATAATTACGATTACGATGTATTTGGATATCATTCAATTTTATAATAATATTAAATAAATATTTATTTTATCTATTGATCTCATTTAACTAAATTCTAGATTCATGCCTTAAATTTATAACAGATTATCATATTGCTTAATTGTAGGTCTCGTTGGATGATTCAAAAATTTGAATTTAGAATAATATCTTTTACCTAAAATTATGCATTTTATATAATAACAACTTCATATAAATGGTGTATCTTTCCTATAATTATGTATATAGCAATTATTCCATTTTCGGATTGATCGTATTAATAATAATCAATTGTTAAGAATTATTTTAGGGAATAAATGGTAACATAACATCAATGCAATCTTGTTACGTAATTATCATTAAATTAGAAACATTTTCTTTATATATTATTTACTACCATTTAAAAATTGATTTTAAATTCTTGTAAATTCTCCTAAAATCGTATTATTGGATTGATATCCCTAAAATAATAGCAAATATAAATTTAATATTTTTGAATTATTTATATTTCAAAACATTTATAAAATTATTGAATTTAAATACCTCCAAAATACGTATTGCTCGTAACAAATTGAATTAAAAATTTTATCTTCCCCTAAAGTCGTTCTAATTCGTTTATTTTTATTTTTTAAAAATTGTTTTATTGTGCCAGTGGTAGGAATAATTATTTTGAGACGTGTTTTTAAATTACGTTAATATCTACGTTTATTTTCATCTAGTAAGAGTCTCAAATGCATCATAATTGTGATCCACAATCTTTAAAATCTTATAGTCATCTATTATACAAACTTATTCCAATCAACAGATTTTGGACACACAAAAAAAGATAAAAAATTTGGTCATCAAGATGTAGTTCATTACCCATCTTGATTTCACATATTCCAAATACAATTTATTTCAATAGATAAAAAAAACGAGACATGATATTGAAGATAGCACAAAATCACTATATTTCGTAAATAACATTCAAATTTGATAAATCTTAACTAAACATGTTATTTTGTACCATTTATTAAATAATACATGATATAATTTTAATAACAATTTGAATTTAAATTTTAGATCCTTCCCTAAAAGTATGTTAAATATAAATATAATAATTTCACTTTTTTTAAATATTTTTAGTCGATTTTACTTGTATAGAGGAAAATTTTTATCTGATAGATATAGTCTACTACATTAAAATGATGGGTAATGATGGAATATAACCCAAAATCACGAATACATTGTATTTACAAATCATTCAGTTGTGTAAAAATATTAAATAAATATTTATTTTCGAAATTAATTTGATTGAATCAACATCCCTTAGATTTAAGTCTACAATTTATTCCAGGTTTTCTTGTTTGTAGGTTTCAAATCAAGTAATTAACAATTTATTTAGTTGTGGTTGTTAAAATTAAAATTGTATCTTACTCCTATAATTATGATGCATTTAATGTATATATATATGATTATTTATAAGAAAATTTTGATCTTCCCCTATAATCGTGGTAATTGATTGATTTCCTAAAACAATGTCAAACATAATTTCAAAATTTTAGGATTATCTTGTTAATATCATTTATCTATTTTCCATAATTGTTATTTAAAAATAGATTTTAAATTTTGATTTGAAACCGTCAAAATATTAAAATTGATTTAAAAATTTATAAAAATAGTTATGATTAATAATAATTTGAATTTAAAATTTTGTTATCCCAAAATCATGCTAAGATTATATTTATATCTCCAAAATAATAGCAAACATAAATTTAACATTTTCGAATTATTTATATTTCAAAACATTTATAAAAATTTAATATTTTATTTTTGGAAAGAATTAATTGAGAAGAAAATATTTGTTTTATTTAAATTGGAAAAGACAAAAAAGGAAAAGGAAGATATTTAAGGGGAAATAATAATATAATAACATTATTATTACTATTCATCATCTTCTTCACTTTCACCAAACCCTAGCCGCCGCTGACACTTCTATCTCCGTTCGAGTGTTCTTCGTCCAATCGAGATCTCCACCTTTGTAACCATCTCCTCCATTATGTTGATCAAGAACTAAGCTATAAAGAAACATCTCCTCCGCTACACGCCCAGTTGCGCCGGTTTTCTTCTTCTGCATTCGTTCACCGATTATGCCAAAACTTTCAGCCACTGTCAGCCGTCGAATTTTAGTGTCTTTGTTGTTGTTGGGGTTTTGTGACATACATTGTATCTTTTCTAAAAATCAAGCGGATATATTGTTGTTGTAATTTAAACGAGCGAAGAAGAAAATCCGTTGAAGAAGCTTACCTTTGCGTGAAACAAAAAAGAATCTATAATCGGTTTGATGAAAAAGATGGTTGACAAGAAGAAAATTCTTTGATTTGCACTGAATGTATGAAAACTTTGAAGGTTTCGAGAAGAACGAAGTTTAAAGCTCCAATCTTTTCAGCAAATGAATCGAAGACTTTGAAGATTTAGTGGAATCTACGAAAGTGGAAGGTAGTGAAGCTGGATTCTTTTCGGCTTTTAATACCTAAACATGCACAATTTCAACAAGGATGTGTTATTTAATTACAAGGTATTTGGGGTTTAGATGAACAATTGTATTTAGAACTGATTTTGAATTGGGTAGGGGCATTTGAGACATTGTTTCATTTATTTATTTACAGATTTTTGAGTTTTACCATTCTAACAATTTAAAATTAAATTTGCTATTTTCTCAAAATAAACCTCATAAATTGTCATTGTTCTTGTCAGCCCTAAAATTTAAAGCAAACTCAATTGATCTCTGAATCGGCTTAAATTCTCCTACATGTATTTCAAAGCCCAAATAACTTATTTTTGTTTCAAATTAATTTTACTTTTGGTAGAGAGACTACCAAACCATTTGTTTTTATAATATCTATAAAAATATTGATATGCTTAAAATGCTTTTTTATATTTGGAGAAAAGACCAAAACATTATTAATATAAACAATTGTAAAATCTTGAAAATCATTAAAAATATCATTCATGATTTTTTGAAATTCTAATGGTGCATTTTTTAGCCCAAAACGCATTAAATTCTATTCATAATGTCTTAACGGAACATTAAAAGCAGTTTTGTATTTATCTTTTTCGAAACTTTGAATTTGCCAAAATTTGAATTTTATGTCAAATTTTAAAAATATTTTTGCATTTGCAATTCTTTTTAATAAATATTGTTTGTCGGGAATTAGATATTTAATTCATTCCAAGACTTTGTTTAAAGGTTTATAGTTGGTTACTAACCTTGGAACTCCATGCTCTTTTTCGACGACGTTATTGACATAAAAGTCGACACACGACCATAGACTTTTATAGTATCTTATTAGATTTTTATCTAAAAGTTTTGTATTTCTTTTCTACAATGTGTTAGCAAGTATGAATTTATTTGAATCGATCTAGTCTTTGTTGGGATATCCGATTCTTTGAATTCTTTAGAATATGGAAGATCAACTATGTGTTTTTTCCTATCCCACAATGCATGTGGTGAACTAGAACAAATTTCTTTTCAATTTTAAATTGAATGAGAAATTGCATCAGATGACAAAAACATTTAAAAAAAAAACAGCATACGACACCTACTTTTTGCATATTGCGAATATGACAAAATTAGTGATATTAGACAACTATAAGATGACTATCGGAGCGCTATCAGAGGGTAATCGACTTTTAAATTTGCTACTTTTGCATTTTAGAAAATGTAGTAACATATGTCTATTATCTTATATATATATATATATATTTGCTATTTTTGCAAGTGTCCATTTCTTTTATCCTATTTTAAATTGAAAATTCTTTTAAACTTTTTTCAATTCTTTTGTAATCGAATTTCTTATTTTCGAAAACTAGTTTGTTTTATTTTCTTTTCATTTGTTCACTTTTCAAAACAATAATTTTTAAAAGTTGATGAGGTAAAATTGGAGAGATAAATTCAAAAATCATTTCTTCTCCAAATTTATTTGTTAAAGGTGTCCGAAGAATTAATTCTTAGCGAAGATGTTTGACTAAAAGAAAATATATTTTGAAACAAAATTTTTTATTACAAACATATACTTTTGAAAGTTTAAATTTGATATTTAATTAATCATTTGGGGTGCGTTTGCAAAAATAGCAAAAAAAATTTATGGTAATAGAACTAATGACACTACATTTTCTAAATTGCAAAAATAGTAAATTTAAATCGGATAGCCCTCCAATAGCCCTGATAACCGTCTTATCTGATATATCTAATTACTTGTCATATTTGTCATATTTGCAATATGCAAAAAAAAAATGTATTATGGACTGCTTATTTCTATTTTTTTTTTGTCATATGATGCAATTTTTCTATTTTTTTTTATGTTTGCTCTAATAAAAACCTATGTGATTTTTTCAAAATATTTTGTAGAAATTAAACATTCTTGAATACAATTTTGATTTGCACCTGAGTCTATCAATGCTTTCAAAGTAATTTTAAAATTTTATATTTTTAAAATAATTAAAAAATACTATTTTTGAAAACTTATTCTTGAAATTAAATTAATTTTAGCATTTAGATTACTTAAAAAATCTTTTCCTTAGGTCTAAATCATCTAAATTATCATTTTGCTTTATTTGAGAAATTTCTTTTTTAATTTATAAAATTTCATATTTATTTTGAGAAATTTTTCTTTCTAGACAATTGATTTCAAAATTCAATAGAAATTGGTGTTTATATTTTTGGAGTTTGTAAAACTTTTTAAAGACTTTTTTCAAAAATCATTTTCTTCTTTAGAGATGGTTTCCAAAATATTTCTTTTTAAATCTTCATTTGAAACATGGTTAATTGTTTGAAATAATAAATTATGTTTGAAAGTTAAAACATTTATTTAAATTAAAATATATTTATATGGTTCTTGACTTGAAATTTTTGAATTGGTTTGATCTGTAATTTCCTACAATTGAAAGTTAGAAATATAAGATAAATCTTAATAATATTTTTCTTCATTTTTTTTTCATGAATCTCTCTTTGTGGACACTTATTGGCATAATGTCCTTCTTTTCTTTATTTCTAACAAAAAAAAAAAAAAAAACAAATTGTTTGATTTTCCTCTTTTTTGAACTTTTTTGGGTTGATTTTCTGCAGGTTTTTTGTAATTTGAATATTTGTGATATTTCTTTTGGGGGTAAGACTTGTTATACCTTGGGAATTTTCCATAATATGTGAGTTTCATATTATAGTTTTTTGGTCGAATTTTTCTTGAAGAAGAAGCTGGTTCTTTGACCTTCTCAAATTCGAGAACAAAATGTCTTTATTTATTTTTTATGAAGATTTGAATGTTTGTGTACTTTGGTTTGAATTTTTATCTCATCGTATATATCTAAACCACATTCTATGATTCTAGAAGTTAGTTGGACATAGGTAAGAGTTTCCCAAGGTATTTCCTTAGGATATGCTTTGTTGAGGGAGTTTTAGACTCTTTCTGCCATGAAGCTTGAAAGTCTATCAATGGACATTTCTTTCAAGTGTCTGACATTACAATCCTTAAAAATATATAAATTTTAAATAAGAACATGTTTTTGTACCATCTAAATTTTTTCAAAGAGGAACAGTGTCCTCTCACTCTTCTTTTATTTCTTGAGTTACTAAAGCTCCATCTTTAGTCTTAATTGTCCTTTTGATTCTTGTCCTATGATTTTTAATTGCTACTTTTTGTTTATTGATTAGGGCATGATCCCACCATAGTTTGAAAGTTCCACTAAATCCATTGATTAGAAGCATAGGAGCCTCTCCATTTGTATGAGCATTGGATTCATAGGTTATGGAACAAGTTAACATGTTATTCAATGTGTCATAAATTTGATACTCTAGAGTTCCATCAATATTCCAAAGATATATGGATTCTCCATTGAATTCTGTATTTATGACATACATTTGTCTTGCTCTAGTTCTTCTCCGGGAAATGAAGGTCAAGGATGAAAATTTATTTTATCTTTCCTATTAACAAATCTTCCAAAATTTATCTTGTTGATTTGTTTTTCTTCTTCGTTGAATGAAAGATTTTCAAAATCTTCCATGAAAACTTTCGCCCCTTAGGTTGTTTAGGTTTTTATTAATATCATCCGGAAGGTTTTGTTTATGAGTTTTTATCTTAACATTATCTAAAGGTTGGAAAAGGTTAGAAGTTTCTTCGAGAGTAGAAGAATTGAAATTTTCTTCTAACTTGAAGACGTGACTACGATTGAAGAAATCATTATGTTAGAATAATTATTTTAAACTTGGATACTCTTTATTTCTTTATTTGTAGGAGTCTTGTGTTCAAATTCATTGATAATTTGAAAAGGATTTGCTATAACATTCTTATTAGAAAAACTTTTGAACTCAACATCTTCCATCGGAGGGAAATCATCTTTGATTTCTCCTCTTTGAGTTTTCCAATATTCATTTTCTTTTATTCTACAAAGATGGTCAAAATCTTTTCTTTGGTTGAACCATTTAAAAAATGTAATATGTTCTTGAAGTATTTCAAAAGCCTTGAAACTTCTCTAAACAACTTCTGTTCTGTTTCAAAGTAAGTTTCGGAAAAGGAAATTCTTTCAATAAAATTTGCTTTAGACATAAATTCCTTTTGTAAGGATTCTTTGTCAAGCTCAAATTTTGATTCTAAAATAATTACATTTACTTGAGAACTAGTATCCATTTCTGTTTGAGTTAGAGAACCAGGGAGATTTTCTTCATAAATGTTATTTGGTATTCTTGATCTAATCTAACATATTAATTTTACTTTCGAGAACTTGATCTGTTTGATTAGATATTGGTTCACTCTTAATACTACATGTACTGGGCCTTGAACTCATATTTTCTTTAACAACAAGGAAGCTAGGTGATTCGTTTTCAAACTTAATTTCTACTTTCCCATCAAGATGTTCAAACACGCCACCAAGGAGCCTCCAGATCGTTAACCCTACCGTTTCTTCGTCAACAACCTGATCTAAAACGAAAGAGAGAAGGAAAACAAAAGAGAGAGAGAGGGAGTTTAACAATGTTGGAAAAAGGAGAGAGGGAGAGTTGAATAGTACAAGAGGAGGAGTTGAACAGTATGAAAGAGAAGTTAGATAACCCTAATCACCAATTGTGTTCATCTGTGAACCAAACGTGGAGTGCACTCTACCTTACTCTAATATCATCCACTCCAAACATGCCCTTAAAGTTTGGGATAGAAAAAAGTTCGGAAAGTTGTGTATAAACCTAATTTTGTTTAATTACGATCATCGGAGTTTTAATTTGTAAAGTTGATTAGTTTGAGGTTAGATGGAGACAAATGAAATTATTAGTTTATTACCCATTGTAGAAAAATGAGAAGTATTTGTGTTTGTAAAATGGGATTTAAGTTAAGGGTAGAGTCCGTTATGGCAAATTTGTAATTATTTACATCTTCTTCCTTAGGTTCTTAAAATTAGACAAAACAAAAGGGAAGAAAAATGTGAGGCAGCCGACAGTCACAAAAGAGAGGGAAAAAACTGAGAGAGTGAAGCAGTGGCGACTTTGAGGCAGTGGTGTTTTGGTTTTAGTTCAACGTCGGGGTCCGTTGGAGTCGTATTTCGCCAGATTTGGGTCTTTGTCTAAGTGGTTTCGGCGTGGGTCTCTCATATGCTCTTGGAGTTTGGTGGACAGTATAGTCGTTTTGTCGTGGTTGATTACAAATTGCTTGTTGTGTTGAACTCTATAATTGTATCCTATTTTGCTCTTAATAAAATCTCTCCAAGCTGGTTCTCAAAATGAATGTAGATCGAATTGGTGGTTTATTCTTTTATCGCCTTGTGTGTATTCTGAATTGTGATTTCTATTTTAGACCGTCGTCTATTTAGCGCGGAAAGTATGAGACCCATAATAAAGTTGGAAAAGAATGGAGTGATGAAAAGTCTGGTAGTCACAAATTTGAATAAAATGAGGGAAGTTGCATCAAAGTGGCCCAGTGTGTATCTCCACCCACCGCTCCCATCAGCCTCAAAAGTCAAAAGAATTCCAAAAGTTGTGAGACCCATTAGTGTCCCCATTTGATGAATAAATATCTACATTCTCACTTACCTCCAAATTGTCCAAATCAAAGTTCTTATAAAAAGAAATGCAGCTTCTGAGAAACAACCTATGAATTTTATTCATTAAATCCCTGATGATTTTCGATTTCTTCTTTCTAGAAAGGTTTAATTTTCAAAGCTACATTTCTCTACCTCTCTTACTCGTTGAATTTAAACTTAAATAAATTTCTCAAATTAGCAATCAAATTATAAAGCTAATTAAAAGTTGAATATATAAATGGATAAATTCAAAAAATGGCACGTGTTTTTTTGTCTTTCATTTTAATCTTTGTAAAATTTTTAAACGAAAAGTATAATTTAAAAATATTATTAATTATATTACCTCTCATCAATTAAGCACCGAAGTTCTTTAAGCATAAAATTATTGAATTTTGACTGTTAATTTTAGTTTATATTAATTGAATGCAGAATATTTTCAATTAATGTTCTCCTTCATTTTAGAAGGCTTTGTTATTTTCTTCTATATTTCTAGCTATCAAGTATAGTCTTTTCAACATTGTTTTAGCATGAACATTCTCATAATAGGTGACAGGTGCACTAGGGTTAGCATGTACATATTAAATTGTTGTATTGTTGTCCATTTTTTTATTTTGCCAAATAGTTAAAAAACGACATTTTGGATCCGTGTAGATAAATATTTTTTATTACACCAACAAATAAATAAAATTAATATTCTTTTATAAACTATAATATTTTTCTTTTACATATGTATATATACAAAATGAAATCGTGAAACAACAGTACAGGAAACAAGATCCTAATACAAGACTTAAATAAGAAATTTTAAATGCCTCTACAGTCTTCAACCTTCAACGATCGCTTGACTATCTATACAATCGTTTCGCTTTCAACCCAATATGACTTCAATCATTTTACAAACAATATCTAAATCAACCATTTAATCTTTAGAATTCTAACGGTGCATCTTTGAGAAAAATGGCTCTAAAAACTATCATATAATTTGAGTAAAAAATAAAAATGTTTGAAACTAAATCGATTAGTCAAGTATATGTAACAAAAGGTTGCAAGTATTGGTAAAATTAAATGTAAAATTAAAACAAAACAAATTGACACATTGTATGGAATAAGCATATTGATGATGATAAAATTAAGTACTGGGAATTCTAGAGTGTTGAAACGAGGAAATAAACGTATACTTAGAGATGGAACTTGGAGGAGGGAGTTGGACATGGAACTTTGTTTCTTATCAATAAAAACATGCTTTGATAAAAACGTTTCTAAACTCATGTTTTACAATGCTTTTAACACTTTTTATAAACATGTTGTTAAATAGAAATAAGGCTCACTTTAAATAATAACTTGTAAAACATATTAAAATTGTTATTTAGAAATCATTTTACAAATAATCTTAGTAAATTCATTTTTCACTCATAGACTGCATATCAAACCCTTGATCGATAAGCTTAGCCGATTTCTTCTTGTTCTGAAAGAATGGAAAACAACTTCAATTAATTCTCTTTTATTTTAAAATTTTCAAAACATTACTTAGAGTTTCCCAAATCATCATAAACAGCCCCAAAATGCCTCAAAAAACCTCTCTGAATCCAAAACGCATGCCCAACATGTCATGCTAATTTCTTAGTCTAAAACCTCATTCTCTGCTAGAACTCTACTTCTTATTTAGAGCTTAATAGCTTAAAATCCAGAAATCAAATAAAAATACTTTCTTCTACAAATGGGTTGCAAAACATCTTATTATTCTTACCTTAAAAGTTTAGCTTCAGATTCCAACAGATGAACTCTACAACCCTTTGTAAGTCCACGTTATTCAGAATCACCCATAGTCTAACCTTTCTTGCTTTCCATAGCTAAAACTCAGCCCTCCCTTACTCAATTTAAACGAGCAGCCCTAGCTTAGAAATTAGACTCAAAATGGAAACTTTTAGGAGTAATTTCATTCACAAATGCAAGAGTGTATTATGAGAAAAATGAATCTAAAGAAACCTAATTATAGAGTCCATTGCATGAATTTACATTGACACCTCATCCTTGCTTAAATCTACCTTAAATCATATTAAGACACCTCCTACTCACTTTTACACCTCAAAACACGCGCTAACAAGACTTTGACACTTCACTTAATTTTTAAACTAATTGTCTTAACCATGTCACATAGTTGTCTAAAACGCATAGCTAACTTCCAAGGTCATCTCGCCTACTTTCTCGTTCAGACTACATAACGCGAATTTAAAAAGTTATAACTTAAAATTTATAACTTTTTTTATCCTTCTACAAAGGTTCTCCAAAATGAGTTAAATTTCTGACAACAAAATGTCAGAGCAAAACGCCAAATTATGCGTTCTATAACCTTCTGGGAGTACATCTTACTCAGATTTACTCATGAACTTACCTTCTTGCCTTCTCTTATCCAAAATGCCAACTTTTTCATATCTAAAATGTCCAGCAGCCTTGCTCGATAAAATAAACTCAATTTCTAAACTTTTAAAACTAATTTGAATGCAAATGCCCAAGTGAGTTGCTAATCACTAACAGTACTTAAATGTAGATTCCATTGAATGTATGCAGCAAACAAATGACAACTTAGGTTCTTACAGATAGTGTGACAAAATTGTCATCATTTTTCTACGATTAGTAGCTATTCTTTCCCCCACTTGTAATGGATTTAAAAGGAATTATTGGAAGAGAGCAAGGAGAGGTGCACTCCTATGCCCTTTTTGGGCTTTCACTTGTTTCGTTCGCTTGTACTTTCTTCTATTTTTGCCCTTTTATTATTTTATATTTTTCCTCAAATGTGTTTGTCAATCTTTGAATTCAATATTATTGCATGCTTCTGGTTTTTTTCTAGTTTTTAAGTAGCATATAAGATTTTGTCAATGTTTGGGTATAATAGTCTAGTTTTTTATAGTGATTTCTTTCCCTCAATGTTTGAATTCAAATGTGCCTTGTGTTGGGTATAATAACCTTGCAAGGGAAGGTGAAAACTAGTACGAATTTATCTTGGAACTAGAATGCAGAGCTAAGTTCTCTTGAACGACGAAAGATGGGAGAAAGTTAGGTTGTTTGAATGTCTAGCTAGGTTATTGATCTCTTATATGCCATTACAACTTCAAGTATTCTTCTTAAGTCGTATCATGAGTTGCTGGTTCTTATGCCTATGTTGGGAACAATATTCATCATTTTCTTTCATTAATTAGATTGCAGAACTTTTCGGAGACTTTGATTCAAAAGTTTGAATGGCACGGCTAAAAACTATGTTTTGAGTCTGCGTTGTGGCCATGGTCTAAAAGGGAGAGAAAAAGTTTATGAACACTGCCCACAAAAACAATCCATTGTTTCTCGAAAATGCACCTCCGTCGTCCTCGTGGCCTGCCTGTCTCTTTTGATGCCGCTTACTCCTTCATCCTGCCACCGGTAATTACTCCTCTTCTTCTCCTCATGTAAAGTATATATAATATATCAGTAATTAAACGTTCTTACATCGTATGGACTTTCTAATCTCTGTTGTGAATTGGGTTGAGGTTATTTTTTTAGTTTGATTTTACTGTGTTTATGGTGCAGCTGAAAGAGTGGAGGGTTTTGATTTGTATTAATCCGTTCTTACATTGAGTGGTGTTGGTGAGGCCGACAATGGGGAAGACTGATTTGATTAATGATTTATATGTCTTTTAAATTTGCTTTTATCTTAGTTTCAATTATGTTTGAAGAAAGAAAAATGTGTGTGTGTTGCCAATTACTTTTCATCTTTCTTCACTTATTTGTTTTTTCTCTCATTAGTTACTTAGAAAAAGTAGAAGTGTTGCTTCTAATTTCTTGTTCTAGTATACTATAAAAAGTTGCAAATTTCTCCATCTCATTCTCTGTCTTTCCATCACATTTTTCTAATTCCCCAACTGGGTTCTTTTCAACTATCAATACTATGACTCTTTTAATTCTCAGGACCTGCTCTTTGATCTTCCTTCCTGGAATCAAATTTTTCTTGGTTTTTCTTTTCCCCTCCAAATCAACTTCAATTGGGTATTTTTCATTCATTGAAGTTTCCTGGTTATCTCAAATTCATGTCTTTTTTAAACTTATGCAAAATTGGAAAGTTTTGGTTTCACGTTTAGATATATATATATATATATATACACATGTTGGGAGGAATCAATATGAAATTCAACATTTGGGTTATTTGCTTTTGGATAGATTGAAAGAATGGTGTGGTGTAGCTTGTTTAGTTCAATGAAAAGATTATTAAGAACTTGTTCAATCATGCTGATTTTTTTGTTGTTGTTCAATTAATTTAATACTATGAGGCTTTCTTTTACTTTTTAGCTACTTTATGCTTAAAGTTAATTTAAAATACTCTCTAGATATGCTTCATGTTTTGTTGACTATGTTGAAAAGCTAACAATTTAAAACTTCTAAAAACTATCTATCTTGAGTTTAGACATGTTTCATCTTTATTCATATTGATAATTCATATAATCAAGCTTTGTGATATTATTAATTATTCTTGTTGTACGCTTATTAGTAGTTGTTTGAATTAAAGTATAGTATTGAAGTCTTCAAAATTTATGTTTTAGGACCTTAATAAAAAAATTAAATAAATAAAATGATCATGATATATTACTACATTTTCAGGGTGATTTCCAATATTTTCAACTTTTATGTGCTGTCATATCAAAACACATGGATGCCACTTTACATCTCAATGATGAAAAAGAATACCATTCTTATAAATTAAATGTTCCTTCTGCAGGTTGCCAAGTGAAAAATTGGGAATTATGATGTGGAAGTATATTCTTTGAGGCGCAGAATAAAAGAGCTAAAGGAGAAGTTGGAAACTACGAATGCAAGGGCTCAATCATTTCAGAAAGAAGGAAGGATTTTGCAACAACAAAAGGTTTATATTGTAGCATAGACATGTATATGTTGTTGATATGGTACACTTTTCGGCTGCACATATACTTTGTTTATATTACACATAGATGAAAAGTTTGGGCTATTGTAATTATGTAATGACCAACTATTTATATGGTTCATTGATATATACAATTTGTTAAAATATAATTGTTCAATTAATGTGTAGTTTAGCACATTTGTGTACTGTCTTGCTTTACTTATGTTTGTTATTGTTGGACTTCAAAACAGGTGCATGATAAATTATATTGATATTTTTAATTTTATAATTTTTCATTTGAAAAAAAGAAACCTTGATGACATTCAAAGCGTATCAAGAATAAACAAAATCTTGACACATAAAAAACTGTCAACTAATCTTATATATTTGACGCTTAAAAGCTGTAAAAAAAAATGAACTCCTTATTCTTGACACTGGAAGTAAAAAATTTCAAGTAATCTCATATACTTGACAGTTATATGATTTTACTTGACGCTTAAAAACTGCCAAGTAAAACCCTCTTGCTCTTGACATTGGATTACTTGACGCATTGAAGTAAACAGATACTTGACAGTTTTTAAGCGTTAAGTAAAGCCAATTTTATAGTAGTGAAAAAATTTACTTGATTATTGATTGTTTCTCACCAATTCTTGAAATTGAATGTTGCTTGATGAAATTGAATGTTGCTTGATGAATTCCTTATGAATGTTCTTGGAAATTAGTTGCAAAAGTTCTTTTTGCAAAATTATGAATGAACTTGTAATTTTCTTTGAAGAACAAGTTAAGGCTTTAGTTAATATTGCAAGAATTAAACTAATTAACTCCCTATGAAAATAATCTCCTTTCTTGAACTTTGATCAAAATTCTTCCAAGATTAAGCAAGTTGATAATGTGAAGAATCTTGAATCAAAGAACTCTTAATTAAGCACGATTCAATTTTTAATCATCTTTGATTCAATGATAAGAATAGATTAATAGTCTAAGCTCATTCCTCAATTTTCTTATTGAATTTTAATCTCTCATTCCTTTTTCTTGAGAATTCAGTTGCAATTTAAATTTTCCCTTTTCATTCTTGGTTACATTTGATTTCTCTAATCTCTTTTCAATGGTTTTCTTTTCTTTTTGTTACTAATCTCAATTGTTTGAAGCGTTTATTCAAGAAAATATATTAGTCTACACTCTCTTAGGTTTGACACCCATGCTTTCACCTATCAACGGTAAGAGTAAAAGGTAATCTACATGCGAAACTAGGTAAGTACCCTTTTATAATAATTTTCATTTTCGAACATACTTGTGTTTATTACTGACCTTGCTTACATACATTGCATAATTCTTTAACTTTTGCATATCAAATTGACTCTTGTCAAAATGGCATGGTTGTCGGGCAGTGGCACGACATAGGATATTTCTTGAATCTTTACTTACATTTTTCTTCGTTCGTAATCTTTAGAAAAGCATATTACATTTTTTTTTAGTCTTTCTTTGTTATATATAGAATAAAACAAATAGTTAGCATGCGATTTTTTTTCTTTGCTTTCTTTAATTCATCTAGACTAAGGAAAGAAAAGAAAAGGCAAGCTAGTTCATTACAGAACCATTTGAACATCCTAAAATTTCAAGTGAATTTTTTAACTAAACTTTTTACTTCTTTTGTGAAGGAGGAGGTTCCTAAAGATGTGTCTTGTGGAATATGTGGCTTTCGAGGCCACCAAAATGATCAATGCCTAATATTTAAAGAGTTAAATGCCTACAACTGTCGATACACTTCTTTACCCTCATTATCACAAGGTACGTACTTAAAAGAATTAATCTCAGGGTTAGCTTATAGCTTAAATAATTTTAAAACTGATTTTGAGAAGAATTTAGCTAAATTGAGTGACTATACTGTTAGTTCAATTGGAAGCATGAGAAATGACTTAGCTAAGTTGAGTGAACAAACTGTTAATCCAATTAGATCCGTGAATAATGATATAGAAATCATGAAAGCATCCATCTCTGAGATAGAAAATAAGCTTTATCAATCAACAACACACATTCTTGAAACGGAAGGAAATGACGAACTTCTTGTCCATCCATCTCTGAGATAGCATGTGTGAATGATATTACTTTAGGAAGTGGAATAATTTTCAATGATAATGATGATCCAAAGTCTTATAGTGATCATGTTTCCTTGTGTGCACTTGATACTTTAGAACTATTGAGACATTTGAGCATGATAAATTCAATGAACTTATAGAACAAGAAACTCTAGAATATTTTGATAATAAATTTGCTAAAGAGAAACCTAGTGATAATGATCTTTCAATCTTCCTTGACTTTGTTACTAGTATAAATGATGAGCATGTTTTGGTTGACAATGTTGCAACACATGAACAACATGCTTTAGGTAATTATCTTGCATCTGGTAAAGAATATGATTTAGGGAGAGACATTAAGGATGATGATGAACATATTTTGAAAACCATAGGCATTGATAATGAACCTGACACAAGCCATCCACGTAGAAAACTTTGAAAAAGAGAATGATTCTTGTGAGGTTTATTTTGTATAAAGAATGTGAGAATTCTAATTCCAATGAACTCACTTTACCTTTGTAGAAAAATGTGATAGAACTTAAGGTTCTTCCTTCCTTCTCACCTCAAATATGTGTTATTAGAAGAAACGAACACATATCCTGTCATAGTTTTGAAGGAGCTTACCGAAGAATAAGAAGAAAGGTTTGCTTGCAACCTTGAAAAGACGTAGGCAAGCCACACGTGTGAGGTTCAATTTGCTCGTTCTTTTTCCTTTGAACTTTAATTTAGGTGATTTTTGTGTTGTTGTGCTCGTATCAGAGTCTACTTTCATATTCTACACAAAAATATCAAAATAATGAACATATGCATGATAAGGATTTAGAATAAGCTATCTTTAATCAGGTCAATATTTGCCCTAATATATAGTCAACACCATCGTTTAGATTTGAAGCCTTTTTTCCATCTTTAAAAAAACTGCACAGTCATTTTATACACGATCGTCTATCATTTCCTCCACGATTATGTATTTTGGTCGTTCAGAAGAAGAATTACGTGCGTGCATATAACCAATTAATCTCATGATAACTGGACATTTTTGGTATTTTCAATTCTAGGCCTGTGGGCTTTTTTCGTTTCCAAAATTGTTTGTACAGTGTAAATATTTTGTCAGTTTGTTATATTTTTGCAAAAACCCATTAATTAATTGTTTGATTATTTTTTATTAAATATGATTTAATCAAATTATTTATTTATTGATTTATTGAATTTAATTTAATACAATTTAATTAAAAGTTAAATAAATTAAAATCCACATTAATTGATTTCTTGATATAATGGTTATATAATAGATATTTGATGATTGTTATAATATTGAATATTTGTTTTATTAGTGTTTTAAAATGAATTAGACATTTAAAATCTATAACAACGATAAATTGCATGCTCACCTAGGTTAAAATCGTGGGTGAGGGATTATGTGACAACACATCCCACGGTCTGTTCCATTAGGTTGCATAGTTAGTTTCATGTAATGTGTCTGCTTGTATGTGGTGGAGCGACGCTCCCTTGTGAGGGTTGTATTATAGGATTTGGAACACAGTGAATTCTATATATGGATAGGGTCTCTTTAATCGATTTTCATATTGACTTTTTACTTTTTACTTTTGAGAGTATAACAATGCTTATCTCTGAGATTTGAAAATGGTGGGTTACAATTACAAGAATTTTTAAGGTGTTAGTCTATTCTTAACTGAAGTAGTGATAACTAAGTGCAATAGAAATATGAGATATTCAAGAGATAACATATGATCGAGATTGTCTTGGTTCAAAGGAGGAATAATCGACTACCCTTTGGAGGATGTTATTCTAAACCTTTGAAATATCGTTGCAAAATAGTATAATGATGGATACATTTTTTAAGTTTGCTAAACAATATTAGTTCTTAAAAGGTTTTACATAGTTTTTTCACTAAGTAGAATACGTTTTACTTTTGGGGAATTTTTACAAATAGCAAAATATGTTAAAAATTTTACAAGCTATAGAAAATTTTTGAATTCTATCAATGATAGTTACTGATAGACTCCTATCACTATTGGCTATCAATGTCTATTATTGATAGAATCTGAAAATTTTTGCTAGATGTTGGAAATATTTGGTCAAATTTGCTATTTTTGACAATTTCCCTTTATGTTTCAGCATAAATAGCTCAATAGTACAACTCTTAGCTACTAAGAAGCTTAACGGCTACAAATATGTGACATGAAAATTTAACTTAAATTCAACACTAGTTGTCAAATGCTAACCGAAATGTTCGAGAAGTATATGATCGATGGGTTAAGGCCAATCCAAAGGTCCGTGTCTATATGCTTGTCAGTACGTCTGATGTTTTGGCAAAGAAACATGAATCCTTAGCCACGACTAAAGAGATTATGGATTCATTGAGGGAGAGGTTTCGTCAACCTTCAGGGTCCCTCAAACACGAATCAATTAAGCACATTTACACCGAGCAAATGAAGGAAAATACCTCTTTTAGCGAACATGTCCTCGACATGATGATACACTTCAATAATGATGAAGTAAATGGATATCCCATCGATGAAGCAAATATAAAGAGCTTTATTTTACAATCTCTTTCGAAGAGTATTGTACTGTATTAGATTAACGGGTCTCTGAATAAGATAAAGTTCACTATAGCCACCCTACCTAATGAGCTCCAGCGATTTCAGAATCTTACCATGGGTAAAGTGAAGGAAGTAGAAGCAAATGTTGCTAGAGCTGATAAAGTGTTTATGAAAGGATCGTCCTCTAAAACTAAAGTTGGGCCTTCACTAATGAAGATTAAGGGAAAGGGGAAGACTTCCAAGAATAGTAAGAGAAAGAATATTGCGAAAGGTAAATGTTACCACAGCAACAACAATAGGCATTGGTTGAGAAATTACCCGTAGTACCTTGTTGAGAAGAAAGCTGAGAAGATAGCATAAGGTAAGTATGATTTACTGACTGTTGAAACGTGCTTAGTGGAATATGTTACTTTAACCTACTAATCATATTCACTCCATTTCAGAGAATTATTTATTGAAAAGCATGTAAAAGACATGACCATTCCTAAAGTTTGGAACATCAGAGATTATCTTAGCAGAAGCAGTGGGAGATCTAAAGTTGTTTCGATAGATATATCTACTTAAATATGTTTTGTATGCTTATGGAAAAATAGAGGAATTTAATATCTATCAATTGTTTCATAATTAATCTATATAATATATTTTGAATTCAATAAAGTGTTTATTTTTCTAAAAACTGTATCCAAATTTGTTCAACTATAATTATAAACAACTTATATAAGTTAAGACCAATTGAGGCAAAACTTCTTTTTAATACTGAAATGTTTAACATAAAAAAAAAAAAAAAGAAAAAAAAGATTTCTTCTAAATGTCTATATATGGTACTTAGATTTGGTCTCGTAAATCTCAATGTGATTGGTAGATTGGATAAGAGCAACTTCTAAACTAGTTAGAAAATAACTCTTTACCTTTATGTGAGTCATGTGACCATCTCGCACAATTTCTCGTCCAGACTACATAACCCGTCTAAGAAAAGTTATAACCTAAAATTCATAACTCTTTTTATCAAACTTCCTCCTATAAAGTTTCTTTAAAATATGTTAACTTTCTTACCTCAAAATTTCAGAGCAAAACGCCAAATGATGCGTTTTGTAGCCCTCTGTGAGCACACTTTACTCAGATTCACTCGCGAATTAACCTTCACGCCTTCTCATATCCAAAACGCTAATTTTCTCATATCCAAAATGCCCAGCAGTATTCCAAAATGAACTAGACTCAATTTTTGAGCTTTTAAGACTAATTTGAGTGAAAATGTCCAAGTGAGTTGTGAGAAACTCCTTTATGAAGTTAGCTAAAACGCCCAAGACCCTTTCTAACCTCTATAGTTATTTCGCCAAGACAACCCAAAATGCTTGAACACTTCTTTAAACGCCTAAGAAGGTTCTCCATTTTCTTTTTATTGCCTATGACACTCATTTAGAGGTTATATCGCCTTCCTTGTTGCCCACCTTAACCTCTAAATGTCCAAAACCATACATTTTCTACACTAGCCAAAATCTCTCAAATTTTATCTTCTCTTAAACCCTAACTTTCATCTTCCCAAATATTTTTACTTCCTTTTCCCCATAAATTTTATTTCTCTTGTCTTTGACTAAGCTTAATAAATTCCTAAGGTTTAAGAATTTTTGGGTTTCATAACTTCCTGCGGCATTGACTTGCAATAAAGCCATTGATTGAAGGAGTTTGTTCATCTCAGTGACTTGTCCCTGTAATGCCACCATTGCATTCTTGTCTACTCCATCTTCTATCCTTCCTCTATCTATTTTATTTCCCTTGCTATCAATTTGTGATCCAAAGTCATCATCTCGCCATTCCTGACAATTGTTGGCTATAACATCCAAGTTTGTTTTTATTTGATTGTAGGATGATCTGAGCATCCCGCCTATAAAAACAAGGTCAACAGATTGTTGTGTATCCCTGCTTGTTAGTTTCGACATAACAATTTCGTGTGTATAGCACAAATGCAATATGTCACTAAGTAGAGTCATTGCAAGTGATGTGCTCGCCACATCTTTTTGTGATGTGCGCTTAATTCTATGTAAGAATTCAATGGTCATGATCATAGCATGCAAAAGGCTCACTATGTACCTCTTCATCGTGTAATACTTAAGTCCTTGTTGAGTACGAGTTTTCCTACTGCGTGTCCAAGTGCAAGAGAAACAGTAGGTTTACCTGGATGATACTGGATCAAACACTGGGAATTGTTTATAGACATTTTCTAGGGAATTATTCATTAGTTAGAAGACATAAGAATTAATTAATTAAAGTATAAAAGAACGAGAACCAGGATTAAAACTACTTATGTACAGCTAGAGAATCTGTAAAGATAATAAATGGATGCGAGGTGGAATTGTATGCAGACTAACTTGTATGCGAAAAAGAGTGAATAAAGGTCTACGCACCATGAACCGATTAAGCAATGCGAGAGATTTGATGCGATATAACTTACTCAACCAACTTATAATTAAGGTGTGCTCCTCTTTAGAGTCATTAAATGTCACACATAGTCTCATTTCAAGATCTACACCATTAAGTTTGATCAAGCAAGATATATCTAGAAGAATTAACTTATAAATCTTATACACTTTACCATTAAGAACAAAATCTCTCAACGCCTAATATTCACACTTGTTCACCTTTTATGACACAGTGGTGGAAGTTATCTCTCAAAGGTGGAGTTGGTCGCCAAACTTTTCCTTGCATGCATTAGCCTCATTATTGCCACTTGCCCTCTCGAGTGGTTGGCAATTGGCTATGGCCATACGATGAGCCTAGCTTAACTAATGCGATAAGGATTATAAGCTAGGCTTCTTATCAAGAACTATCAGTAACTTAAACTACTAATAATACTTTGACGAATGAAAAGTCAGAAATGATGGATTGAAAATGTATAAACATGTAATATATATATATAAAGAATGTAGGCCTTAGCCCATTGAACCAACATATATTACAAAGAAGTACAAAAATGAAGAGGAAGGAGAATAAACGATATTTCAAGTTAGAAGACAACAGGAATATGGATTCTTCCCTTCTCAGGAGTCAAGCTCTCGCTTTTACAACTGATCGGAGAAGAAAGACGAAAATTTTTACAGACGGCGGAAAGGTTATTCCTTTCCGCCACTCTTTAGGGTTTTGGTCAGGCACTGTGCCGGTTCAGGCTTCTTGTTCTAGGTTGAAGGAGATGACTTTTATATAGGCAACATTTGGGAGGAAAACTTCTATTCTTCTAAACTTGTCAGCGCCATTTGCCAAAAAGTATCTATTGCACGTCACATCAGTTTCAGTGCCCACTATATGTCTTCTAGTGACCCTTCATCGTCTGATAATGTTATTCCTCGCCTAGAAACGTTAATTGCCAGATGAATTCCCTATCACGTAGTCCTAGCACAAGATGTTTCTTGTGGTTTACTAGTTTCTTTCTTTGTTTCATTATCTTGCATTCAGACATTAAAATTGCATGAAACAGACATAATACTTATGTAAAGTGTATTTGCAAATACTTATGTGTTTACTGTTATGATATATATATATATACATATGTCCTTTATTGTAATTTTACATAGTCTCTAGGGTTTAGTTTATTCTCTTTATAAATATGTAACATTGCTTTGACTCAAGGTGAATAAGACATACGTTTCTGAATTCTAGATTACATTTACAACACAAGCTACGCATTCTGATCGTCTTTTTACGCGTTTTGACCTCATTATTCTAATAAAATGAGCTATAATAATGGATATTTATACACATTATCAATCTTTGCTTAACTCGAAATAAAACTGTTCCATCATAACACATCCAAGGATGCTGTGGTATGGGCCTTCCTTGATCATTCTCTTCAATCGCCTTCATGAGTCTATCAGATTCTTAATATCTCTCTGCTCAAAGGTCATCAGATCCTACCTTCTTCTTGCATTCTCAATGGGAGGGAATAACCTTTTCATGAATTTTTCAATCAGGTTGTCCTATGTAGTAGCTTCCCGTTCCTCCAAGGAGTTTACCCATTGTTTAGCTTCATCGCGTAATGTGAGTGGGAATACGCTAAACGCAGTTCGTCTTACAATATGCCTGTCATATTAAATGACGCACATATATAGTAAAAGTTTCTTACAATCTCGTGAGGATCTTTGCGCGGATGTCCTCCAAACTACCCAACGTTCTAGATCATTTGCAACATTACTGGTTTGATTTCGAATCGTGAGTTTTCTCCAAACTCAGTGTATGTGATACCTGAATTAAAGTTATAGAGGTTTGGTGATGCATATGATTTGATGGGGCAAGATAAGCGGGATTTTTATATAGGGCTTGTTGGTTGGCAGAGTTATTGTTTTGATTGTTCATGTTTGCTTCTTGTTACCTCTACCTTTGTCTATGATTTCTCTGAAATGTTTGCTTAATTTTAAGGTCAATTTGAAATTTAGGTTGTTCGCTTGCACTCATAAACTTGTTTGCCAGCTTTTCAGCTAAAGTACGTGATTCAGCTGTTTGGCTAAAGTACGCGATTCAGCTTTTAGGCTACAATACACAAAATTGAACTTCTACATAATTTAGCGCACAATTTAGTCAAACTAGGAAAAACTTTAAAATTCCCCCACAACGACACCAAAATTTGCTTGTTTCTACTCATGCACTCTATTTTCTCAATATATGGCTATGATTTTTACGACTGATGGATGGCGAAATAGAGTTATGCGATAAAAGGTGCATTTCTATTCATGCGTTGCTAACATAATAATTAAACATTGTCGCGTAAGCTTTCCTCTCTATTGCCCAAGTGTAAGCAATGAGAGGTTTTCTAGTAATTCCAGGGTCGAAATCAGAGAATTTAAGCTCATAATTTATGCAATTGCTTACTAACCTATGTGGCATACACTATACAGTAAATCATATGAACAATATATCAATTACCCTAACAATTTACACTATTGTGCTTGACGGTGCTAACATAATAATTAAACGATGCAATATAAAATCGGTATAGACATGGTGAGGAAGGAAAATTGAACTGCTAAATACAACGACTGATGATTCACTACCTCAAGGCAATACAATTCGACAAATGGGCCAGATAATTCAAAAATATAGGCTGAATAATTTTGTTTTTGTCGGAACATTCGTACCTTTTTTAATGCTAAGATAAACAACTTTTTGCAGAGTTAAAATCTTTCCAAACTGATCGGCTTAACTAAGAATTGATGCAAGCAACTTCTTAGTGCAATGTCATACTTGCTCGCCTTTCAGGATGCAAATACACAAGTTAAGTGATGCATATATCTAATCATATTCTCAGTAATGCATGTAGAGGATGAGCTTGGCAACAAGAGTTCAGTGATGCTTTCTTCTCACCACTTGCTTAGTTAAATAGGGTTATTATGTGCTTGGTGATTACAATCTATACTTTTGCTATTCTTTTGAATGAATAAGATTAATATACTCATGTTTGACTGAGCAAAACTCTTACAGCATTCATTATAACTTTCTTAGCATTGAATACCATTCATTACTACTTAGCTAATAAATCACATACATATAGGCGAGATAAGAAATGGAAGAAGAAAAGCATTGCTTTTATAAATAACACTTAAACCTTCTGGCCATGAAGTTCTACTTACAAAACAACATAAAATAAGAAAGAGAAAGTGAAAATACAACAGGTGAGTTACTCCACAGAGTCTAATCTCACGTACTATTTGCTTCGCTTTTTGCCTATAGATGAGGGGAACAATGGATGAATGAATCTCTCTCTCTTTTGTTTTAGCTCTCACCTAAAACTCAAAGTAAGGGAGAAGGATTGATGATATAAAGAGCTTGCATTCCGCCCAAATTGTGCACACTTTGTTTTGGAGTGAGAAACTCTATTTATACACCAGGAGTGATGTTGACATGCCGGCACGCGACATTAAGATCTCCAAAAATTTATAGCTATGTTGTGCAGCCTGTCCTATTAGTCATCTTCTGACTTTCCCGCCAAAAATCTTTTGTTTGCTATCGGCTTGATCGCCTAGCAACTACTTCCTTGCCATAGAAAGGTTGGTTGGGTCTCCTTGCGCTTAATGAGCTACTCGTCGAGCTTCACCCTTCTTCACTTAGTATCCTGTGATAAGAGCACTTAAACATTTTGCGTTAGGTTTTTCCCAGCATAATCAAATCAACCACTTTTTCTCCCTATTTTCTTCTATTTTCATGCGATAAGACTTCATTATTTAGTTTTAAAAGGCTACTTTCTACTAGTTATCACTAAGCAAGAAGTATAAACAAATGACTTGAAATGTACACAAACAGATATGAAAAATACATACCAAAATTAAACTAATGATGTCCTCTCCAAAGATACAGCCTCTTGAACAATATGAAGAACATTCCTACAACAATTGAATATTAAAACTTCAAAATCAATCAACTATAACGTGCCTGAAAATGAGATTTCAAATAACAAACTATTATGTGTAGATCCAAGAGTTGGATTTCAAGTCCTATTGTATAGATTTATGTACAACTATACACCATTTATGTGCTTTCATTGTGTATAAATAACTAACAGGACTTATTGTTAACCCAAATAAGGAAGAACACTTGGAAAATGTAATGCAAAACACTAAATACAGTCCAAAATCCAAACTAACTAATAATTTATAAAAATAAAGATATACATATACAGCAAGAGGCCTATCTTAATTAAATAAACTACTAAAGGGAAAGCTTTTTAAATCCTTCAACCCACAATGTTTAATTCTTAGACGCAGTAATTCATAAAGATAAAGGTTATCAGAGTTCCTTTTAACTAACGAATAAAACGTGTAACTGCCAATAATAAGCAAAACCAACTTAACATAAAGTCGTTCAGTAAAATGTAACGACGCTTATTGAACTGAACATAATCGTCTAGAAATAAGTGTAAGTTCGTAAACATCTTTTTGTATCTCGAGGCTTAGAATCTATGATCTGCAAGATGACAATGACAAATGATCGTTACAAACTTAATTTGGTATTTGATTAACTTAATTTGGTATCTGATTATGAAGGTAATAAAAAGGTTGAAATTTTGAATAAAAGCGTTGCTAACATAATAATTAAACATTGTCGCGTAAGCTTTCCAACATGTAAGACCAAAATATATACTTTACAACATGAGAAAGATTAAATCCATAATCTACAAAACTATATTGATAGAGGCCAACATTTGCTCCATCCACAATGGCATCACAATGATTATGTACATCTATGAGTGCAACACGCCCATGGCCATATTTTGTAACCTTATATATGCAAAAGAAATATATATATATACATATATATAATGAAAATTTTATGAACCTACGCGTGCACACATTTAATAATAATTACTTGTCTGCATTTTCCATTTTGGCAAATTCACCCACAAGAATGCTATAAGTTACCGAGCTCATTTCTATGTCTTATCTTCTTTCACTTTTCTAACAAAAGATAGTATGAATATGGCTGCACATCAATAAAGCTTACTATTATCGCAAGACGACACACTTGAAAAAAAACATTTATATTGAATTAATATAGTAAGTATACTTTTGCAATGACATATCTACCATCAAAATATATATTTCAAGCATAAAATACTTAATTGACCTTCTATACAAATCAATCGAACTTTAACCATAATCAAAACTGGAATGGTGACCTTTGTCAGTTGACCTTTGTGTCAATAAATGAAGCAAAAATATCAAGCTAACATTAAGATCAAATTAGACCTTTAGTACAATTGTATAAGCCAATTTTAAACCTTTCAAGAAACCAATTCTATAAGCCAATCGTCTTCCTTGAGATAGAGAACAATTCAAGAAACTAATTTAGACCTTTAGTACAATTCTATAAGTCAATTTTAAAGTTATTAATGTATCAATACAATTGAGATTCTTACCTTGTCTGTATGATGTGGCATAGTTATATTACATTGTCCAGTAGATACGTCCCAAATCTTGATTTGCTTACCAGCACTTGCATTAGCAAATATGCAATCAAGAATTTGAAACAAAATAACTCCAAGATGCAAGTGGGTCAACAATTTTAAGTGAAATGATTAAAATGAAAAATTCAAGAAAACTAGCAGCTTACATTTCTATAGAATAACAAAGACTATATTCAAATTTCTTAAAGAAACCACAGTGCTTCTAAGTCCACAAAAGAAGATGTAGTTATCAGTTGTCAAATACTTCACATTTACTTGATACAATCTTCAATAAGGCTAAAATCAATATTTTATATAATAAAAAATCAAATAATAGAAACATGGACAAATCCCTTTCCTGAAGGTTCATGAAGATCATTCTCACTAATCTTGTTCGTTCCCTTTGAATGAGACGCGAAGCAGCTAAGATAGTACCCTTCGCAACACCGTATTTCTTAAGTGGGCTGGAATTTCGGAATGGGGCAATGGGGTTTTTCAAAGTTTCAAACCATAGACTTTAGAAACGGATAATATTTATTTTTCAGAAACCAAAATCAGATAGTAACAAAAAAAGACTAATCACCAGGAAAGGTTATAAAAAACCAAATCATATGCCATGTCTAAAAATATTATGGTTACTTGGAACGATTCGCTAACCCTTCAGAAAGAGAATCAAATATCATTTCAAATGCATCCTTTTGAAGAATAACTCCAAGCTCTTTTTGAAGCTTCCTTCTGAAATATACATATAGATTCCTTTCTTATTCTTTCAATAGCAAATAGTTGAGAAAGCAAAAGAAATGGAATGAAACATTGAGAAATCATAATTTAGAACCAACAAATGGTGTCATATTGTCAAAGCAGATGAGTGAGGTGAAAAATAAAGACAATTAATAATCAATAATGTTACCTAGCAATCACAAGTAAACAATCATTTTCTGTAACAAAATTCTTTCGATTGGTGAGTGAAAAGATAGAAAAACCCAAGGATCTTACAAAAGACGACTACAATCAACTTGCCAATTGAAAAAATGGGCTTAATCACAGAGAAAGAGTACAGTGATGTTTATGAGAAACTGAACCACACATAAAATTAATTATTTATTTTGCATTAAAACTTACGGAACAACACTTAAAAGGTACCAAACTTTGATGGAAATTTCTTCAAAATCCTCCAAATCTATAATCTTTCCTCCAAAACATTATGGGTAACATTAATTTATGTCAAAACCAAATGGGTATTCAAGGAATCTGAGAAAACTCACTGAAATATTTGTCAAAAGTCTTACCGAGAACATGTCAAAATCACCTCAACTCCACTGGACAACACGATAACAACCTTTTAAACTCAAATATAACATTTCAAAATCACGAGTAATTTAATTTTGCACCAAACACTTAATGGATATCCATGACCCATTCAAGAAAACCAAGATTCTCACCAATTCTATGTCAAAAGAGCCAAAAATCAATCTTCTTATTGACTAGACAACAACTCAATTCTTCCAAAACTTCAAATCTAACAACGAAATGTAATGGATATTGTTAAACACAAGCCTAAACTATATATTAAAAAGTTTCAAGAAACCCAACCAAAATATACAAAAATAAGAATACATTACTCAAGAGTGATCGAAGCGGGTCAGAACTAATACAAACAACTTCGGTGCGCGCAACGGTGACGTTTGGTGGTAGGCTGCTAGACGGTTGGCGTGGGGAGGGTGGCTTCAGCACCACGAAGAATATGATAATTTCTTTGTTGTCATTCACTTAATTCTTTTCAACTCTCACTTACTCTCCGGGTAAAACAACACAACAATAGTTTGGGCAAGAACCCATCACAAAAATTCAAAGATTGATTCCAAAACGAAAATGAGAAATAAATGAAACCCAAATCAAATGAAGAAACCCAATTAAGGATTCTTGCGGCAGAAGCACGATGAAGATTGGTTGCCGTTCGCGATCTAGGGTCACAAATTGAGAAGAGAAGAAAACTAGAAACCAACTTGGAGAGAAAGAAAAGAAAAATTGATAGGGAAAGAGTAGAGTAAGAAAGAGTTAAGTAAGAAAGAAAATAGAGAAAGAAAAGAAAATTTGATAAGGAAAGAATAAAGAAAGAGTAAGAAAGTGAGGGAAAATTTAGATTTTAAAACCTAAAAAAAATTAAAAAGAAATTAAAAATGGGGGTCATTAATGTCAATTTTTACAAAATTAAAAAAAATTAAAAAAAATAAAAATGGGTTGATCATTAACGTTGGTTTAAAAATGACATTAAATCCTTATCACTAGTGTCGGTTTAAAACCGACATTAATGATCAGCCTTTTCAAAAACGACATTAAAGACAATTTTCATTCTTTTCACCTGACCCTAAAGTCCATATTTCTTGTAGGGTTTATAAATGTTATTTAATCTACAAAGAGAAGATTAGACACCTTTTGTCTTGTGGATTGCTTGTCATTTTCCTTAATGATATCATTTCATCTTAGTGATAGAGTATTATCGGTAATATATGACTTGTCATGTAAATGTATCATCGACAAAGGTCTATCATTCATTTCCATTATATGTAAATTTTTCATTGTTGTACTTCTACCTGTTGATAATTGACTTCACATGTCGATGTATGCCGATAGAATAAAGGTAGCACTAATTTGTGGTGTACTTTCATAAAACGGGTTCCAAACAATTACTACATTTTTAAAAAATATATATTAAAGAAAGGTAAAATAGAATCAGGGATAAGGGACACAAATATTAGCAAAGATGCAGTTAATTAATAGCATAGCATAGATGGAAAAATGAAGAGTAAGACATAGATAGATTAAAGCATACAACATCCTTTATTTTGATTACTTCCAAAATATTTGATAGATATAAAGATAAAAGCAACATGTGCATCATCATCTAAAGTAGACAACTAAGCTATGCATACACAGGATATTCAATGTTCGTGGGGGAAACAGTAGAAGCTGCCGCATCTTCAAATCGTAAGAGTGCCCACGAGTGGTTAACTTTTTTATGAAGCACAGTAGCCACATATACCTTTTCAAATTTTGGGACAGATGGAGCTAATATAAATTCATCTACCTTCACTAAGAGATGATATTTTTCTTCTCCCACAGAAACTGAGCAAACAACGGCAAACCCTACACTGATGAACTTTCTTTTTATCCCTTTATTGTAATGTGTATACTCCTCCACTGCAAACCTTCCCATTGCTTGCAAATACGAATTATACTCGACATTTGAAATTTGTTTGCAATCTTCTTGATTATTAGGGACTACCATTTCAACAAAATCACTCATCCTAATTTTTAATTGGTTGGGTAGAAATTAATTAAGCAAAGCTATATGATTGTTGCTGCCTTTATTCTAGCGGTAGTTGCACATTTATAGAGTTGTAGTGTATTGGTTACTATAGATGAGATATAAAGGAATTTAATTTCTAGTACTACTAATAGTTTGTTTACGTTGAATGTTTGGATTCTTTTTTAAGAAATAAAATTAAAGTAAGCAACTTTAACGAAACTATGTATACTTTTCAAATTAAAGTTTTTCATTCAAAGTTATTGAACCCAATAGTTTCTAATATATTCGTAAACCATAAATTCTCAAAGATTATTGACATACGAAGTCAAAAGATGATATCCCATAAAATCAATACAAAAAAGTATTTACAAACTATAGTCTTATGGTATAAAAAAAACAAGCAAATATGCTTACGTACAATTTACTTGCAAACATGCTTACGTATGATTTACTTGCAAACATGCTTACGTATGATTTACTTGCAAACATGCTTACGTATGATTTACTTTATCTTCGTGTGAAAGTTATTTTTTATGAGTGATAATTTATCACCATTATGAATATTCTTTCCTGATTTTCTTAAATTGAAAGTTTTTATTGATAGCAATTGATAGTTGTTATAGGTTGCTATCATGGATGAATATTACCAATGATAGCTTTTAATTTGAGAAATATGTTATTAGTTGATATAATTAATGATTAAAATACTAATTTTGGCTTATATAATTTCGAGTGCATTGTTTTTAGGTCTATGTTTATTTTGAAATGTCCAATAGTTTAGTTGCATAAATGACAAAAGAAGCCTAAAACAATAGTATATATAGTACAAGAATAAAATAATTTCATATACAACACAAAAAAAAAAAAAATAGAAGACTAAAATCTAACCACCATTTTGGGTGTTTTTTGTCGAATTTCTCAAATTAAAAACTACCGCTGATAATTTATATTAGTGATATATGTTATCATTAATAGCTTTCAATTTAAGAAATGATTATTTCACACTCTTCTTCTCAATTTCATGTTGAAAGATACCATTAATAGCTGCAATTAGTGAATATCATTGATAGTTGTTGTCATTTGTTATTATTGATACTACTATGAGTGATAACTTGTCACCATTATGAATATTTTTTCTGGTTTTCTTAAATTGGAAAGCTTTTATTGATAGCAATTGATAGTTGTTATACGTTGCTATAACTTATGGGTACTACCAATACTAGCTTTTAATTTGAGAAATATATTATCAGTTGATATAATTGATAACGGGCCAATGACTATCAACTATAGCTTTTATCAATGATAGACATTGAACGATATAATAACTTTTAATTTGAGAAATAGGTATTAGTAGCTATAGTTAGTTACTATTACTAGTAACGGCTATTAGAGATGACTTTTAATTTGATTTGAGGATTATCTACCGTTTTGAAAGTTTGAGTTTTAAAAGTTGTTGCCCATAATCTCTTTTGTAATCAGGTTTATTTCGAGGCCAACTTAGACCTCTACACAATGGACAAGTCATGAATGACCCAAAATAGGATGTCAAGAGAATATGATTTAGGAGTCGAAAGGTTCATTAAATTTGGGTTGAGTCATGCCAAAGGTCTTAATTCAATTAGATGTCCATGTTTGAATTGCGGCAATCGTTTACTTAAGGATGTCTCAACAGTTTGGTATCATTTGTATGCCAATGGAATTGATAAGAGTTACAAGGTATGGTTCTGGCATGGTGAATAATTGAACTCAGATAACATTACCAACACGATGGAAAATACAGTGGATGAAACTGATTAAAACGATGATTTATTTAATACATTTAATATGGTTCAATCTGTTCAAGAACAATCTTGTAATGCATCAAATACCTTCAACACTATCTTTGATGACGCGAAGAAACCCTTATACCCAGGATGTAAAAAATTCACAAAGTTATCAGCCCTCGTGAGATAGTATAACCTGAAGGTTAGGTATGGTTGAAGTAACACTAGCTTCTCTAAATTACTGTCCATAATAAGTGATTATTATCAGATAACAACGAACTTCCATGTTCTTTGTACGAAGCGAAGAAAACACTAGGTGTCCTAGGACTGAGTTACCAAAAAATTGATGCATGCCCTAATGATTGTTGTTTGTACAAAAAAGAATATGAAAAGATGACCAAGTGTCCTAAGTGTGGTTTGTCAAGGTGGAAGATCGCTAAGAACTCAAAAAAGGAAAAAACTGGTGTGGCTACTAAACAAATATGGTACTTTCTAATAATTCCAAGATTTATAAGAATGTTCAAGAGATCTGAAAATGATAAGAACTTGTGTTGGCATGCGATAGATAGACAAGTTGATAGTATTTTGAAACACCCGGCTGACACTCCATCGTGGAGGTTGATAGACCACATGTGGCCAACCTTTGGATCATAACCGAGAAATCTCTGTTTGGGTTTGTCTACTGATGGAATTAACCCATTTGGAGATATGTCAACGACGTACAGTTGTTGGCTCATTATCACTACAATATACAACCTTCCACCATGGCTGTCTATGAGAAGAAAACATTTGATGTTGACAATGTTAATATCAGGTCCAAAGCAACCGGGATACGATATCAATACGTACTTAGCACCCTTAGTTGATGACCTACAAATGTTGTGGAAGGATGGAGTTCGTTGTTTCGATGCATATAAGGAAGAATACTTCACACTACGGGCTGTCTTATTGTGGATCATCAACAATTTTCCAGCATACGGTAATCTATGTGGTTTTAGTGTGAAAGGATATAAGGCTTGTCCAATATGTGGAGAGGAGACTACTTTGATAAGATTGCAACATGGAAAAAAAATGTCATACATGGGACACAAGAAGTATTTGCCAAGACATCATCCATACAAATTACAAAAAAAAAAAAAATTAATGGGAAGCAAGAGCATGGAATTCCTCCACAACCCTTGTCGGGGGAGGCCATGTACCTTAAGCTGAAAGATATGATATTTTCATGTGGAAAGAAGTGTGGGAAGACCGTGCATAACGAAGGTGTGGCAATGACTACTGGAAAAGAAGACCAAAATTTCAGAGACGAACATGCTCGATTGGTCGTTTATGCTTCTGCAAAAAAAATCTTGTTAGATGTATTCTAATGCTATTTAAAAAAAATTTTGATTAAGGGCTAGGATTCCGTACTTGTGAATTGTTGAAGCTTGATTGGAAATGTACGAATATTATAAATTGTATTATATCGTATATATATTAAAGTGTTGGCTATTTTTTTCTTATGGGTGTCAATATTATAAATTCAAAATTGTCATTCTCAGCTACATTATTGTCATTCAAATGGTTCGTGTAATGGTGGAGCGACAAGGAGAACAGGAAAAAAACTGTAGTAAATTGAGAAATTTGCAACAAGAAATAAATGACGTAATAAATGCATTTGTGACAGTTATTAATTGTTGTCAATTAGAAAACGATGACAGTTGTTTAACAAAATAAATTGTCACGATTGCCCTATATGTGACAAGAAAAAATGTCGTCAATAGATAAACAATGACAAATTTTTTTTACAAAGAACTGTCACGATTGCAATATATTTGACAGCAAAAAAATGTCGTCAATAGCAAAACAATGACATTTAACTTTATCGAAAAACTGTCATGATTACACAATGGTTGACTGGAAAAAAATATCGTCAATAACTAAACAATGACATTTTTATAAAAAAAAACTGTCGCGATTAACATATTCATGACAATTAAAAAATGTCACAATAAATGAATTCACGACATTTATTTAACCGTCGTTAATACACAAATGATGATAGTTATTTGTTGTCATAAAAAAAATATGACAGTTATTTGACATTGTTGAATGTTGATTAACGACATTTATTTCATGTCATAAAATAACTTATTACGACAGTTTTTAAAAACTGTCATCGAAGGACTTTCCATGACTCCCGCTTCTATGACTGAAAATAACTATCGTGAATTTCGTTTACGACAGTAAATATCTGTCGTCATAGACCACTTTTCTTGTAGTGCTACTTTTTCTTCAATTTTTCTTTTATTTTCCATCTTCTTTCTTCTCTTCTTCTCCGATGTTTGTTTTTTATCTTTTTCAAATCATGATCTTTATTTTTAATCGATCACAAATCTTGTATTATTTTTTTCAAAGTGTTATTTGGTTCAAGATCGTGCACCAAATATAAAAGATTTTGGTGCATGATCTTGAACAAAAATAATTGGAATATTGATATCTGATTGTTTAGATTTAGCTACATGAACGTATACCAAATTTAAACGTTACTGATACAAGATCGTGTACCAAATGTAAAAGATCATGAAAAAAAATCATTTGGATATTGATACATGATTATTTAGATTTGGGTATACGATCGTGTAGCAAATATAAAAAATTTATATTTGGTACATGATCTTGAAAAAAAATCGTTCGGATATTTATTTGGTACACGATCTTGAAAAAGAATAGTTCGAATATTGACACATGATCTTGAAAAAGAATCGTTGGGATATTGACACATGATCGTTTAGATTTTGTATACAATTGTGTATTGAATCTAAACAACCAAGATCCACAATCGTGTACTAAATCTAAACAACCAAGATCGTTTAGATTTGGTACACGATCGTGTATCATTTCATATACGATATGATAGTTTAGAAGAAAAATTGCGCACGTGAGTGGTTAATTAATTACATGTTGACTAAGACTTTTTTCATATTTTTCATTTTAAGGTTGTGAGTTTTGTTCGTTTTCAAAATTATTAAGATATTTTGTTTATATTTTTCTAAAAAAAACCCTATATCTTAACCATTAATTTAATTCTAAAAATAACTTTCACTCTAAAGTAAATCGTACGTAAGCATATTTGCCTTTTTCTTTACCATAGGAATAAAGTCTGTACACACTTCTATTAATTTCATAGGATATCATCTTTTGACTTCATGTATCAGTAATCTCTGAAAATTTATGAGTCTACAAGTATATTGAAAACTATTCAGCTGTACTTTGAATCTACTACTTTAATTTTGAAAGGAAACATGGTTTGATTATAGCTGTAATTTTAATATTATTTTAAGAGAGGAATACGAACATCCAATCTAAACAAAGTATTAGGACTATATGAATTAAATTCCTCAATATCCACATTTACAGGAACCAATCCACAACTCTATAAATGTGCAACTACCATCAGAACAAACCCTCAACAATTATAAAGCCTTGCTTAATTACCTTCGAATGAGTAATAATTCTGTTGCAACGGTAGTCCCTAATGATCGAGAAGATTGCAAACAGATTTCAAATGTTGAGTATAATGAGTATTTGCAAGCAATGGGAAAGTTTGCAGTAGAGGAGCATACACATAACATGAGCGGAATAGAAAGAAAGTTCATCAGTGTGGGGTTTGCGGTGGTTTGTTCAGTGCCTGTGGGAGGAGATAAATATCACCTCCTAGTGAAGGTAGATGAATTTATATTGGCTCCATCATTCCCAAAGTATGAAAAGCTATATATGGCTACTGTGCTTCATAATAAAGTTAATCACTCGTGGGCACTCTTACGATTTGAAAATGTGGCACCTCCTACTGTTTACCCCCCGAGCATTGATTATCTTGATGCCTAGCTCAGTTGTCTACTTTAGATGATGATGCACATGTTGCATTTTTCTTTATCTATGTCAAATATTATATGGGAATATCTAAAATAAAGGATGCTATATATATATGCTTAATCTATCTATGTCTTATTGTTCATTTTTCCACGTGTATTATAAATAAGGTGCATCTATGAAATATTTTTGTTCAAGTTTCCTAATTCTATTTTTTATTCATGTAATCGTTTGGGACCCAAATCAATGATAGATATCTTCCATTGATGTATTTACAAAAACAAAAGGAACGTGGAGCTTCCCTGAGCCTAGTTCAAATCTATGATCAGTTTGTAGCCCGTAAAAACAGGTTTTAAATAATATTTAACAAATCTATGATCAGTTTCCCATTAAGGCTCACATTTGAATCACAAAGCAGTACTTAAGTTTTGATAAAGTTTCATCCAAATTATTACATAAATAAAACACTATTTAAGAAAACTACACTTTTGCCAACAAAAAACTTAGTTTAACTGATATTTATATGTGTTAAATATCAAGATATCAAGAGATATGTAGTTTAAATCCTCGTAACTCCATTTTTGCTAACTTTTAACATTTAAACCTATTTATATTATAGGTCTTTAATGATGATCAAGGATTGGATGAAACTTAGAAATAAATTGTCGGTTGAATATAGGGAAGGAGTATCCCAATTCTTAGAAGTTGCAAAGTTTCATGTCTATGATTTAGGACGAACAAGATGTCCATACAAGAATTATATGACCTCAATGTGGGAGTCATTAGAGGGTGTGGAGCGACATCTATTAACAGTTGGAATATCCCCCTCGTAAGTTACTTAATGTACTATCTAACTAAGTCAAGGATTTTAGGTGACTTACTTCTTTTAATGTATCATTGCGTTCTAAGTAAGTTATTTGATGTATTATTTTTGTTGTTTACAAATAGGAGCAATCAAAGAGTAACAAGATTAATAGAGGAAAATGACCATACAATCGTATTAGCGAGTGCAAGTCATTACTACATAGATATACACAATTTCAGTTAAGTGAACAATGAGGTGAACCGGGACACGTGGACCTATTCAAAGAAACGTACTCCAATAAGAGTGGCCAGTTCATGAATCAAGTTGCTGAGGATGCACAAGGAAGGACTCGAAGTTGTTTATTTTCTAGTTGTTTTGAGTGCACACCTTAACTATTTGTGTGTAGAATCAAACTCTGGAATTACTTTCAGCACCCACTCTGAAATGTTCTCAACCATTATCAAGGGACAATATATGCAAGACAATGTTGGGTAGACGACTTGGTTATTCAAAATGTTTTGGTTGAGGCCCCAAACCCAAGTCAAGGAAGGGTGGTACAGCTCATCGAGTTCAGTGTCTCAAGAAATGCACGACAAGGAGGTGAGGGAACTAAGAGCCAACTTTGAGATGTCATAATCGAAGATTAAAGAACAAAGACATGATTGAAGAACAAAGAAGAATGTGAGAGACGCATGCACCACAAGTGGAAGAAATGGAATAAATGATTGAAGAAATATCACAAGCACAAAGAGGACCTTGAATTTTAGGTGCATATTCTTCAGATTTCTAATTTTTTATGATTGAGGATAGGTAGATTTATTTCAAATTATTGGTTCTGGCTATCTTCCAGTTATGGTAGCCTTTTGTAACGCCTGAGATTAGGAGGGAGACATCAATGAATGGTATCACATTTGAATAATAGGGATCCTGAGGACATGAAAGTAATGTTAAGAAAGATTTAGAAGAATTAAATGTAATGTTAAGAAAGACTTAAAAGAATTAAAAGTTAATACCTATATCAACAACGTGCACCTTCCTTTTCAGTGGCTTGATTATAGGAACTTCAAAGTTAAGTGTGCTTAGCTTGGTGCAATTCTAGATTGGGTGACCTCTTGTGAATATTTCTAGGATGCGTGTGAATGAGGGCAAGCATGCTTGGTGCAATTCTATATTGGGTGACCTCTTGGGAATATTTCTAGGATGCGTGTGAATGAGGGCAAAGCATGCTAAAAGGACTCGTGTTGGTTTTATAGAGAAAACTTTAACTTTAATAAGCTTTTAAGGATAGTAAGGATGATGTTGCCAGGTAGTAGGGGACGCAGGGGAATGTCGGAGATCCGAATTCTAAATCTTGATTCAAATATTGGGCTTAGGACATTACAGTTGGTATTAGAGCCTCAGTTTTAGGTTATGTAGACTGACTTACAATGTAAGTCTTTGATTTTTATCCCTATGGCTAACACGGTCCTTCGTCACACGCCATGTATGTTTTATGATATAAGTTTATGATTATGCATATATGACCTTGCCTGAATTACACTATATAAGTATGAATGTTATGAATGAATTTTTTGTAAAAGACTTTTGGTGGTGGAATTTAGGAAAAATGTCGCCACATAGAAGTGTTCGTATAAGTGCTCAAAGGGATGATCGAGTGGGCAAAAGAGTATGACATAATCAGTTTAATGGACTGTTTTATGGTTGAAAATTTAAGAAATAAGTTATGATGGTGGTTTTAAAGGGAACTAAATGCATGATTTAGTTCAAGTATACTAAGCACATCAAGTTGTGTTTAGAGTTGAGATGTTAGGGAAGGAGCAAAGAAAACTTTAGTGAATAATTGTCTTCATGTGACCTTAAGAAATAGTTGTTTGAGTTTTCCATGAAGTAAAAGTTACCAATTTGAAGTTTGAAAAAAAAAATGAAATTAGTTTTAACCATGCAAGCATAGACTGTTCAACAAGGAGGTAGTTTTAATCCTCATGTAAAAACTAATTTCAAGTACAAAGGGGCTGGGACTGTGGTCTTACCCAAAGTTATCCCAGGCATGAAGGCTAGTAAATTGCTTGACCAGGGTACCTGAAGTATCTTGAATAGTGTAGTAGACATTAGAGGATTACTGCCTCACAACGAATTTGAGTTTGCTCTTGAGTTAAAGCTAGACTTCGTTCCTATTTCGAGAGCTCCGTACGAAATGGCTCAAACGGAGGTGGAGGAGCTGAAGGTCCAGTTGCAGGAATTACAAGAAAAAAGTTTTATTCAACCGAGTGTGTCACCTTCGGGTGCACCAGTTTTTCTTATTAAGAAGAAAGATGGGTCGATGTGTTTACGTATTATTGATTATAGAGTGTTGAATAAGGTGGCTGTTAAGAACAAATTTATTTTACCAAGGATTGATTATTTTTTTCCCAACTGCAAGGAATGAGCCAGTGTGTTCTCTAAGATTGATTTACGTTCAGGCTACCACCAATTGAGGATTAGAGACAGTGATATTCCTAAGATTACCTTTTGTTCAATATATGGACATCATAAGTTTATTGTGAGGTCTTTTCGCTTGACAAATGCTCCCGTTGTATTCATGAATGTGATGAACTGGGTGTTTAAGGATTTCTTAGACACTCTTATAATAGTTTTTATTGATGACATCTTTGTTTACTCCAAGATAGAGATTGAACATGAGGAGCATTTGCATAAGGTTTCGGAGATTCTTCAAACCAATAAGCTATATGCTAAGTTTACAAAATGTGAGTTTGGATGAGGCAAACATTTTTCTAGGTTGTGGTGTTTAGAGGTGGCATTTCTATAGACCCAACAAAGATTGAAGTTGTTATTAGTTGACCTCAACCTCCTACAGTTTGTGAAGTTCGTAGTTTTATGGGTTTAGCAGGTATAGGAGATTCGTGGAAGGTTTCTCTCGTGTAGCGAGTCATTCGACTCAGTTGACCAGGAAAGAGACTTCTTTTGTTTGGAGCCCAGCATGTGAGAGCATTTTGTAATTCATGTAAATAAGAAATTATTTTGTGTATAATAGCCTTGTTCTAAAGGAGTTGCATTTAAATTTTGTGGGTGTGAGGCCCAGATCATGGACTACCTTCGCAATAAGACAACATGCGACGAAGGTGGTCTAGGCGAGAAGAAGAACTAAGTGGTAAAATGACCAAGCTAAGAACCCCCACCGCGAGATAGGCACACTTCTCCATAAAATAATGACATCATTACACACGTAAGAAAGTCAGCGAATAGTTTGACCTCATTGCCCTATCTGATTCCAAATAAGGATTTAGTAGAGACACGTGACATTTTAGTATTGGACCACCTTCCACCGTCGACAGTTGCAATCATTTCGGCATGGGTAGACTCCACCTGGAAAAGGCTATAAATAGTGGGATTTCAGTTATTCTAAGGTTGTTCTTTTGGCCATTAGCTTCTTTAGAAGAAAGATTTGAAAAAAAATTGAGACCTTCAGGAACCAAGATCAACCAAAATCTGGCAAGGACCTGCAAAGCAAGTGCAAAGGAGAAACTTGAAGTTGAAGGCTAGACGAAGAAACTAGCAGTTTGTGATGGTGAGTAGTTATCTTTCTAAAAGGATTTCAAAGTCCATAAATGAATCTGTGAATGCCCTTCTTAAGAGATTTAAATCATATATGTGTTATCCCCTTGTTTTTCCTAATATTATAATGTCAGCGTATGCTTGAACTAATTTAACTCGATTTAATAAAAGAATGAAATACTTATATTGTCGTGCATGAGATATGATGACTAGTAAATGTAAGGCCTTGATTTCGTACCATCAATGCAACAAAGACCCTACGACGGTGACATAATGAAAAACATTTGGATCATAGAATATGCTCTATAGAGGGAGTATATGTACAGAACCAAACCCTAAGAAGGAAGTCTGGATGAAGAAAATCATTGCGGAGGAATCACTTGGGTAAGAGTGTAGTGCACGAGGATGAGCATAAAAGAAGAGAAATACATGTATAAGTTATATCTGAAAAGATAAAAGTCCTATGGCAGCGGAAGATTTTACAAAATCATTTCTCAAATTAATTTGGGAATCTTAAAATACCAGTACATTTTAAAAATTTTAGAATCAAAATTCTAAATAAAAGATACAGAGAACATACTTTTCTTGACGTCTTTAAATTTGCAAACCATCGAATTGGGACACCACCCGTCGGAGATCTTCCTATCCTCTGGGATGAGATTGATTCGTGGAAACCAATTGGGATGGAAAAAAGTTTAGAGGTAATTGAGAGAAACTCTTTTCTTTTTGCAAAGCAAAAGCCTTTGTTTTCTTTTCTTGATCGAAAAAAACTGTTTTCTTCTAGATATTTATAACTCTTTTTCCTTCTTGGAATAGTAAAAGAAGTAGGAAAGAATAATGAGATTCTATTAGCAATATCTTATAGATTTAATTAAATAAAACTAAATTATTAATTAATTATCCAACTAATTAATAGCTAAATTAAATATATTATATTTAACTTAAATTAAATTTAATGATACTCAAATATAAGTTCTCTTATAACCAATAGTTTTAATATGAAGAACTCATTCAAATATTTTATTTCTTATAAATTAATTTTGAATCATATCCAAAATTAAATTTATATAATAAAGTTCGATAAACTTTATATTATAATGTATCACTATACGTTAAACTAATTCCCAAAGTAAATTTGAATATTTCAAATTACAACCAATATGACTAAATCTCATTACCATTTACGAGCTAGGAAGGGGACCTAATGAACCTACAGATCAGAAGCTACAACGATCTAAGATTAATTGGCTAAACTCATTAACCACATTAATTAATATTCGTTAACTGTGTGTACACTCTACTAAAGACTCACAGCTGAACTCTTCTCATTGTAAATATATTTTTGTGTCCACGGATATAGACCAATAACAGTAAGTTAGTCCTTCCCGAGTGTTTGTAACACCAGCTGGGTCAATTTATCGTTTTACTCCTGGGTTACCTCTAATCCTTAAATATCAGTGTTCCTCTAATGAACAACATGTTTATGGTCCTACCAATAAATAGAAACCCCTCTCATGCCACAGAGGGGTAGGGCTCTTTGTTCAAGACCTGGAGACACCATTTAAGGGAACACTTATCTACTTTTCCTTTTCCTAAAGTAGGGAATGAGTAAATTTCATCTTGTGTAATTATGTTCCCAACTCTCCACTTGGTCTTGTCCCCAAAATGATAAGCTTATTGAGTCAGTTATATGCCCACTCTCACCCATACAAATCAAAGGACAATCCCTCGCGAACAAGAGTTCATAACACACTTAGGATTAAGACTAAGTTACGTAGGTCATCCTAGTGAAATAGAAACCTAACAAATTAACGGAGTTACATCTAGTGGTTACTATTTTGTGATCCGATCTTATGCAATCTCCTTGCATAGGATACCCTCACTCACATATCAACTACACGAATGCGTTGGATCATTGTGTTTGTGTCAAATACAAAATGAGTCGTATCCACAGTGTTACCAGGATAAGGTATCCAATTTTATCCATATACTATAGACCCTTTAAGCTTATCTTGAACATTGATCCCTATGTGTCTCTACATACTGTTCAAAACTCATTAAAGAACTTAGGATGTTAGTTTATTGGATTTGGGTCAATGGATTATATTTATAACCTACGAGTATTAGGCTATAAATAACAACAATATTGCGCATATGTATGCAACGCGATAAGGACAAGTGGCAAGAAGAAGCCTATATTGGATGTCGAGAATTAGGCATTCGATACAGTGGTTCAAGAAGAAGCACTTTGAAGGATTTGAAGAATTCTTTCACATAAAATACTTGTTTTGGTTGGGAGGTTAAAATAATAGGTCTGCTTTATGTCCAATACGTTTGAGATCCATGATGATAAATCCAAGCTCGTTCACTTTGACTATATTTCTATTATCAACCCAATCGCAGTTAAATAAAACAAAATATAATTTATGGTAATCAATCTCCCATATCTCTTTATTATATCATAAAATGTCATATCTGATATGATAGGGTTTTTGTCTTTAGAACTAGACATTTGCATTGTAGTGATTGTTATATTAACTCCACTATTTTGAACTCTCCTAATATCATCACGCCTTTTTGTGTGATTGTAATAACCATTGATCATGTAACCATAATAAATGGTCATATCTAGAGAAGATCTATGAGCTATCCATCTTAAGGAAGGCCTAATGAAATTTTTTGGAACTTCGAGAGAAGGGAAATCAACAAAATATATTGGATCTGATTAGGATAGATCCAAAATAAACATGAGGTGTATGGTTATAGTGATTACCCGTGTGGACAACCCCCGAATGAATGTGCGATTATGCTCTTCTTGAATCCATCTTTTTGTTTTAGATTTACCACAGTTAATCTTACGCAACTTCTCCATATGTTGTCTGTCATAAATGACAAAGTTATTAGGTAATTACACAACCAACTTATGTAATATGAGAATAAATAGAGTTTAGAACGTACTTGACGTATTGTAGAACATAATTTACATTCTGAATAACGTAAAGATAAGCTTGACCTAATTGTTCCTTACTCAATCTGATAAAAGAAGAAGCTGATAATGCTCTATCCACATTTGAATCCACTTTTATTACAGATGAGCTTAGTACAATAGAACTAACTCCAGCCATAAATTCATAACAGAACTTTATAGCCTCTTCAACAATATAATTTTCTACCATACATCCTTCTGGCTGATTTCTGTTTCATGCATAAGTTTTCATAACTTTCACGTATCATTCAAAAGGATACATCCACCTTAGATGAATAGGTCCACAGAACTCGATTTCTCTTATAAGATGCACTACAAGGTGTACCATTATAGTGAAAAATGATGGTGGAAAATACTTCTCTAATAGGCATAGAGTGATAACTACATCTTCTTACATTCCTTTTAATTGTGATGAATTAATTGTCTTCTTACATATAGCATTAAAGAAGAAGCATAGTCAAACATTTACAAGTCTTACATGTTTTGGTAAAATACCACAAATTGCCACAGGTAGCAACTGTTGCATAAGAACATGATGGTCATGCGACTTTAGTCTATAGAGTTTCAAATTTGTGAGTGACACTAAACTTTGAATGTTTGATGAATAGCCTTCAGATACTTTAAGTTCAGATAGTGTCTTACAAAAACTCATCTTCTCCGCTCGAGATAATGTATAACATGTTGGGGGTAAAAAGATCTTTTTCTCCCTTACTTGAGGGGCTAACTCTGATCTAATGTTCAGCTCCACCAAATCTAATCAACTCTTGACTCCATTTTTCGTTTTACCAGAAATATCAAGCAATGTGCCAATGAGATTTGCACACTTTTTTTTCGATGTGGACATCTAAAAAATATCACACATCAAAGTACTTCCAATATTCTAATTAGAAAAAATATATTTTTTCTTCCAATAAGTCCTCAAGAACTCGTTTCATTGTTCTTTTCCTTGATAGTTCTCTTACCAAATGAATGTTTGTACTTACTTGGTTGTACAAGAATTTCTTTCTCACTCAATAGTTATAGAGTGGATCCTAGTTCTTGTGTACCATTGAAAAATTTCTTCTGTCTTCTATATGGATGATGACATGGTAGAAACTTGTGATGCCCAATATATGTCATCTTTCTTCTTTTTGGCAAATAAATAGATAAAGTATTCTTCCCAAAAATTGGACATGCATGATATCCTTTGACCGTACAACTACACAAGTTGCCATATGCAAGAAAATTATTAATGGTCCATAATAAAATAACTTTGAGCCTGAAACATTGATCTTAATATGCACCGTAACATTCCACCTCATCATGCCAATTTTTTTTTTAAATCATCAACTAATAGAGCTAAATAAATATCTATTTTATTTTTCGGTTGTTTGAGACCAGATATTAGTGCAATCAACACAAAAAAAATTTGCTTCATACACAACCATGGAGGTAGGTTGTATGTCACTAACAACACTGGTTAACAACTATATCTACTACTAAGATCTGCATGCGGATTGACCCCATTTGTGGAAAGAGCAAGACGCATATTTCTAGGTTCTAACTCAAACTCTGGCCACAGGCTGTCTATTTTTTTTCCACGATAATTCATATTTTGGATGTTGTAATAAACCATTCACTACTTTTTTTCTGGCATGTCATGTCAATAATTTTAATGATTCTTTACTTTGAAACATTCTTTCAAATCTTGGAATTGGAGAGAAATACAACGACCTTCACTGGAACATTCTTAACCTCCTTCTTTGAATTTTTAGGAATCTTCCATCTTGACATATGACAAGAGGGGCATAGATTTGCATAAGAGAGTTCTATACTAAACAAGCAACAATCATTCCTAAATGCATGGATCTTTTCGTACTTCATTCCAAGAGTACACAAAATCTTTTTTGCTTCATAAGTAAACGTAGGGATTTTATGAGTAGGTTCGTCACACACTAATTCTAACAACCCACTGAAACTCTTATCACTCCATCCAAATTTAGCTTTCAAATTATATAACTTCATCAATGCAGAAATTTTGGTAAAATTTTTACAATTAGGAAATCATGGTTTCTTGGCATCATCTAGTAGTTCCTCAATTTTTTGTGACTTGTCATCAAAATAATTGTGTGTAGGCCTCAAACATTCCAATTGTGTCATGAATATCATCCTCATCAATTTCTTCTTTTTCACTACTAAAGTCACTTTCATTGTTGCTTTTAATTGGTAGTGATTCACCATTAAACATCCATACTTGATAACTCTAATCGATGTCATTAAAAAATAAGTGATCTCTAATTGTATTCACAACTAAAGTCTTTGCATTTTCGCACTTTAAACAAGGGTAAGTCATGACGTTCGACGTTTTCGAAGGTTTCAACCCATTTTTAATAAACATCTCAACCCCAAAAGCATAATCAATTGACATTCTATTCTTTTTCATCCATGAATTATCCATATTATATAAGATGCAACTTAATCTACAAAAAAAAAAGTTAAAAAAAAACATAATTAAGTAATCTTAAACTTGTGCACTTAACTATAATCTACAATAGTACTTAAAATCTCAAATTAAAACCAACAAGTTCTATATACACTCAAACAACCAAAAAGTTATATATACGTTCAAACAGCTACAAAACTCGCAATTGTATCAATCAAGTAAAAAGAAAATATCAAATTAAAAGCATCCACAAAGATCAAACACAAATTTCTAACCATCATTACAACATATAATTCCAAATGAAGGCAGTGAACAAGACTTTAGGGATTTCTTATGACATGTAATTCCATACTTCTAACAATAATCAATATGACATATTTCTCACTTCATTTCTTAATTAAAAACAAAGTAATTTAATTGACATATGTAAATAGCAATATAACCAAATATTTCAGCCAAAAACCAAACGCACTACTAAAGTATCTAATAACCTAACTATGGTATAATACTAAAACTCAATCCAAAAAGTAGACGGAAGTTGAACTAATTAAAATAATAACCACACTATATTTTAGAAAATCTGTCTTTATGGTACTTTTTTATGGTTAAAACAATGTTGAAACATATACACAATATGAAATATATAGTGCAGTAGTGTATGAGATACCTCAAAGTCCTACAAGTTCTACATGTTTTACAAATGACAGAGTATAAAATATTCGAAACAATCTTACAAGTTCTACAAATCTCACAACCAAGCTTTTTAATTACCATACACGTGATATCAATAATAAAAACTCACAATCACCAGTTCTACAAATCCAACAGTCGTGCACCACAATCATCTAGAAAAGAATAAAAAATCAAAGTAAATTTAGATAAGTGATTTTCAAACCAAACAAGAGCAAGTGCAACTTACATTTTTTTACTTTGAAATCGTTCAAGGCGTTCAACGGACGGCACTTCGATTCGAATGCAGATCTGGCCACGACTTGCAAGGGTAAGTATATATCAGATCCAACCTTATATACTAGATTCGAGCTTAGATAAGTGATTTCAAAACAAAAAAAAAAAAGAAAAAGAAAAGTACTTATATACAAGATCTGAGCTTGCATGTGGTGGTGGTCGGTTGGGCATGTGGTGGTGGATTCAAAGACGACTGGGCACGAAGGATTCTTGTGGCAGAAGCATGACGACGACTGAGCACGGTGGTGGTGGTTTCAAAGACGACTGGGCACAACAGTGTATTCAAAGACGAATGGGCAGGAGGGGTTTCTTGTAAACACGATGGTGACTGACTTGAGGGATTAGTTCCAAGCATGATGGCGATTGGGCACGATGAAGATTGACGGCTGTTCGAGATAAAAATAAAAATGGACAAATCATTAACTTAGAAAGAAAATATGAATTGAAAAGGAATAAGTAAAGGTATAGATATGGAAAACTGTTTGAATATGTATTATATAAACGGAAGCATCATATATTTCTCACAAAGGTGAAGGGATCCGATGAAAAGAATGAAAAAGCGATAATAGCGAGAGAGTTCCAAAATGAGTAAAATGATCATGTAGCGTTAAAATTCAAAAGTTGCATTCGTGAAAAAGTAAAAGAGGAAAGCTTCAACTTGGTGTGGTGTGCTAAAAGAGAAGCAGCATAAAGTTGTTATTAAAAGCAATTTATGTTTTACTTCTTTTGTCATAGACATCACATTCTCTTCATATGCTTTTCAGGTTCTTCCTGGAGGGTAATTTCGTCAATATTATAATTTCTACCATTCTTCTTCTTAGAAATACCGTTTTTTAAATATGTTTTCAATTTCATTTTTATTGTCTTAAAATTTTTAAATAGGTTCAATTTTGAGTTTCATTTTAATGCACTCTTTTCATTTTCAAAATCTTCTAATTCTCTTTTCAAATTTGAGTTTTATTTACCTTTAGATTTATATTTTAACTTCCACTTTTATTATAAAATCTTTTTTATTGATTAGTGGTAAGGATAATATAATAAAATATCCAAATATTTACAAGCTCGTGTAACAAAATCAAAAAGTTCATGAAACTGGGTATTTTTTAAAAATATTTAAGGTTTTTCCTTCTTTTTCTTCTTTTTTCTTCTACAAGTTTTCTTTTTCTTTTCATAGTCTTTTTCTTTTCTCTTCTTCTCAATTTGTTTTTCAAACTGTTATTTGATTGTTCAAGTTCATGAGTCAATATAAAAAATCGTTGGAATATTTGGTAGCCAAATCTAAACGATGGTATACCAAATCTAAACGGTCGTGTACAAAAAAATCGTTTAGATATCCAAATTTAAACGATAGAATTTAAATGATCATATACTAAAGAATAGTCAAATCTAAATAATCATGTACCAAAAAATCTTGAAAAAAATTGTTTAGATTTGACTATTCAAATTTAAACAAAAACAATCGTGTACCAAAAATTTTGAAAAAAAGTGTTTAGATTTGACTATGCAAATTTAAACGATCAGGTACAAAGAATAGCCAAAAGATTCGTGTACCAAATAATCTTAAAAAAGATTTAGAGCCAAAAGATTCGTGTACCAAATAATCTTAAAAAAGATTTAGAGTAGTACAATATAGTTTAAACCGTAGTACAATATAGTTTAGAAGAAGAAGAAGTGGAACATACAGGTGCTAGTTGAGCTAAGCTCATGTTGGCAATCTTTTTAACTTTTTGTTTTTGTTTTTGAAGATTAAGTTTTTTTAAAAAACTTAAAAGTGACTATTACCACTCCAAGAGGACGAACTCCTCCACGCCAATACCACCGCCCTTGACTTCGTTGCGAGCTGATCCACCACATCTAATGCCCTGTCTCCATGTGAGATCTGTCGGTGTAACTCCAAATATGTTGTCTAGCGACGTCCATCTTTTCCACTCTTCCTCCCCTTTACCAAACTCTAATTTTTAGCTTCGCCTTTTTAGGCAAATTCTTAGAGATAACTATTTGGCAAACTTTACTAATATCTAAGTATGTATAAGTTCAATGATGTTTATGAGAAAGGTTGAATATTTTATAAGAAATTTAAGGATTCAAATGTTAAAGTTTAAGTAATGATTGTATGATTATGAATGAAAGTAAACCGTTAGTCTTATTCTTATCCATGAGTTAGCTATTACCATGAAGAAAAGGATTGCATGGGGATAAGAAGCTGACATCAATGCGATTGTGCTAACGACCTGAGCAACAAGAAATGAACCGTAAGATTCTCATGAGATGCTAATGATGATGTTGTCATCACAGTAGACTATGCGTTAGAAGGATTCATGTTCTAGGTGTAAGAAAAAGGTGTTGAAATTTATGTCCTAAAATTCATAGTTTGTAATCATATTCTATTAAATAAAGTTGTTATTGTCACTATAATCTTAAAGCCAATAAGCTATATTTCTAAGGCTAATTTTGAGTAAACTTGAATTTTATGTAGAGACATAAACATGGATCAAGTGCGAGTATGTAGCCTAAGTGGTCTATAGTATACGAATAAGATTGGGTGCCTTATTTTGGGGACACTATGGATGTGGCCCATTTTGTAGTTAATACAAACGATGTGATTCTGAATCATTCATGTAGAGAGATAGAAGTGGGGACATCCTATGTAAAGGGTTTATATAAGACTGTAACCATGAAATAGCCACTTTTAAGTTGTAACACCGTTGACCTTAATAAAATTGACTATTTTGTTTATAGATATCCAGTGTAACTTAATCTTAATCCTAAGTAAACTATGAACTCGTGTTCACACGAGATTATTCTTAGATCTACATACGTGAGAGAAGCTATTTAGTGCTAGTCCAATAAGCCTCCTATTTCAAGGGTAAGACCAGGTAGATAGTTGGGGACAAATGGTGCAAGACGAAATTCACTCCTACCTGCTTTAAGGTTAGTAGATAGGTTGTTTTCTTACCGACTAAATCCAAATCTTGAACAAGGGGTCTCACCCTCTCATTGGCTTGAGAGGGATTCAGTTTAGAGGTTAGACCTTAAACCAATTGTCACAATAGTGGATTAGTGAGACTTAAGGAGCAAGATGTAATCTTATGGGTAAAATGGTACTTTGACCTAGCCAAAGTTACAAAAAACTTGTAAATGACTAACTTACTTATCATAGTTATATCACATCGACACAAATATATCTATAGTGAGGGGAGTGTCACTACGAAACTTTAATGGAAGGACCTGTTAGTTAACGAAGGTTTATTAAATCGATCTAAAGAGTTTAGCCAGTTAATCTTTGATTGTTGAAGCCCATGATCTATAAGTCTATTAGGTTTTCCCCCTAGCTCACAAGGAATCATCCGTAGAACATTGTGATGGAATCACTCAAATTGTTCGAATTAGGTAAAGAGAGAGAAATCGACGAATATATTTGATATAGTCATTGGATATAAGTTAAAGATAGAGCTTTAAGTTTAAATGTGATTTAAAATATGAATATAGATTCCTATTTGGAAGCTCGAACTTGATGGAAATGGTGAAAGTTCTGAAAAGTCAACTTTTGAATTTGAATAGTCAAACATTGACCGACTTTATATTCTAATGTGAATTTAATTTTGAAAAACTGAATGTGGATTTATGATCGAGAAGTCAAAATTAGTCAATGGTAAAAAGTCAAAATGTTGACTTTTGACTTAAAGTTTGACTTGATTTAAATGATAAATTACCATATTTTCCTTCCACTAAGTTGTTGAGATTTGACAAGCACATTGCATGTAATTTGCAAGTGGCTTCATGCATATGAGACACTTAGTTGGTGATATACCAAGTGTGGAGAATGGAAAGCTCACTACAAACAATTTTGCATGTAGTTTGCTTATAAAAAAAAAGGGGATTATTGCAAATGGCTTTTTTTGGCTTGGAGTTTTGGTGTTTTTAGATTTGCAATTTGGAATTGCAAAATAAACCAAAATTTTCTTATCATTCTCAATAATCTCAACAAAAATTTCTTCCTTCTAATTTCATCACTCTCTCTATTTTCTCCACCGTTCTAGGCCCACACCCTAGTTTCAAGAGTGGAGAATTGCAACTTCAAGTTTGTAAGGAGATTACAAGGATAGAAAAGCATCAAAGGTGAGTTTTGCTATTAACTCTATCTTTGTTTCATTTAGGGTGATAATGCATGTTAATTACTAAAGTGTTTAGTTGCAATTAAACTAAAACCTGATCCGTATTTCGTTGTGCATGTTTCCATTTTCCATCAAAAGGAAAGACTAATGTGTTGTTTGTGTTTCTCAAATAAGAGGTGAGAGCCTATTTGGAAAATTGTGTATATTAAATGTATTGTTTTGTTCTCCAAAAGGATCTCAAAATATCACCAAGTATTTGACTTACGTGTGTTCAGTTTCCCATTCCCATGTGATTTTGATAAGGAGGTAAGGTCAAGTGATGAAGGGTTTGGCAAATTGCTACACATGGAAATGATGGCTATGCAGTAAGGAATTAGCCAGGCAATCTACGTTTACGCTTGGAAAGTTGAATTAGGCGTTCAAGGCCTAAAGTTTACTCTAAGTATTACTATAAAGAGAAAGCTTGCATAATGTATTTTAGGAACGCATAATGTTGAGTAATAAAAGAATTATTGTTTATATATTGAGTTATATATATTTCTTATCACCTAGTAGTTAAGTATCAAGTTAAAAGTCAAGAAATTTATTTAGTTACAATGCGTTCAAGACAAAATACAAGGACTCTAAGCCGAGCGTTGTGGCATTTTGCATTAAAGACGTCAAGCCAGCTCAAGTTTCGTCGATTACTATAATGCAAGGTTAGGACACGTGTAGGACAGAGCATGACAAGAACACCACCTGGAAACTAGAGGCCAAATCGCATATGATAACTTTTGTTCAAGATTACTAGAGGTTTAAAAACTAAAGAAACTAAATTGAATCAAAAGAAGAAAAAATAGGATGAGAACGAAAAAAGCATAAAGTTTACCCCAAGAAATTGGGTTAAAGAGGAGAAGTGAAATCCAGAGGCATGGATGCAGCTGTGAAGCTCGCGTCTTGGACTAGAGAGGTTGTGAAGAAGGAAGTTAAGTATAAGTACTACGCGTTCAAAGGTGAAGGGAGTTAAAATTACTAACTATAAGAATGACGTGTTTTGAGGAAGGAGCATGCGTTCTAATAAGCCGACATGGGGAACGAAAGTACACAAAGTAAAGTTGGGCGTTGTTTTTAGTTAAGATAATGTGAGAAGAAAAGTTTAGTAAGCGTTTTGAGGTAGGCAAGGAAAAGCCAAAAGTAAAGTGAGGAGAGGAAGATGATTCACTAATTCAAATTAATCAGCTTCTTACGTGTTGGGTTAAAGTTAAGCATGATTAGAAAACATACTAAACCTACACGTGTAAGGCATTAAGTAGGAGAAGGAAAGCTCATATGAGTTTAAAGATGACTAATCTTGTAAAACTCATGTCCCGGAGTAGATAGGTTTTAAACAAGAAATTTGTAAAAATTACTACGTATAAGTACTATGTGTTCTAAGATGAAGGGAGTCAAAATGATTAAGTATAAGAATGATACATTTTAAGAAAGGAGCATGCGTTCTGGCAAGGCAACATGAGGAAGAAAATCGGTGTTAAGTCAAGATAATGCTAGAAGGAGCATTTTGAGTTGGGCAAGGAAAAGCCAGGCAAAGAAAGAAAGGTGATTTAGTAATTCATATTAGTCTTACCTGTTGGGCTAAAAGTTAAGCATGATTGAAGAAGTTATTAAACCTACACTTGTAAGGCACTACGTAGGAGCCAACAAACCAAGATGAGTAATCCAATTTAGGATTAATTAGTATAAGAAGGCCTTGAAAGTTTAAAGGAGGGCATAAAAAGTTCTGAGTGTTTAAACTTTGCCAAAAGAGCACTAGGTGAAGAGAAGAAGAAGGGAAGAGCACTAGGTGAAGAAAAGAAGAAGGGAAGTGAGAAAACCTATAGTTTTTGTGAGTGACCCTTCCAAATAAAAACGAAGATTTTCAGAGTTTTTCTTTCAAGTCATGTTATGTTATGTTTAGTTAAACGCATGTATAAACTTGTTTATGTTTATTTGAAAAGCGTGACTCTTGAAAGTGTGTTTCCAAGTAAATATGTTTTCAAGTTTGTTTCCAAGTAAATATGTTTTCATGTTAAGGTATTTCATTTTATGATGCTTGTATAAAGTGTTTGTATGCGATTAAACCATTAACTATATATCTCTACATATTGTTCAAGACTCATCAAACAGCTTAATATGTTAGTTTATTGGATTTAGTTATTAAGACAAAACTAATAATGTAACCAAGAACATTTATTGAAATTATATTAATAAAATTTTATTAATTAATAACACTTTATTAATAAATAACGATCAATGAATTATATTTACTATCTACGAGTTTTATGACATAAATCTCAATACACCGCACGGTAACTGACCCTTTAACCCTAGTTTAGCATGCGTATTTAAACATCCCAAAAACCTTGAATCCTAGCATTGATCCAAACTAATTATTCATTCAGCTTCAAATCTACTTCCACCTATCACCTTAGCTTTAAGTTGTATTTCTCTTCTTCCTGAAAGTCTCAGAACTTTCTTAGTCATATTACTCTACTGATGGACTTGTATGACAAGAAGGAAAAAGGAAAATACAACTTAGAATAATTATGATAAATGGAGTGAGAATTCCTCTGTCGAAGGACAATTTGAACCACATGCTTGCCATTGTTTCAAGGAGAAATATGAACTAACCAACAAATTTATGATTTCTTCAACAGTGTCGTGGCTAAAACATTTATCAAGTATTTCAATTTTACAAAACAAATAAATAGATAAAAGTAAAAGTATCACGTAAAAAGTATAAAGTATGTATTTTCTTCATAAGTAGGCACATTCTATTTTAAGCAGAAAAAATACACCGTAACACCCCAGGCCCAGGATTCAAACCAGGATTTGGAATTCGAATCTTCGACATTTCCCTTGCGACTTGACAACATCATCCTCCTAGAAAAATTTCCACGATGTCACCCAACACAAAATTACCTCAAGTTAAGCACACTTAACTTTGAAGTTCTCCCCACAAACCAACACGAGTCCTTTCAGCATGCTTTGTTCTCACTCCCCTGCATCCTAAAAATATTCTCAGGAGGTCACCCAAATAAAATCACCCCAAGATAAGCACGTTTAACTTTGAAGTTCCTATGATCGAGCCACCGAAAATGAAGGTCCACCTTGTTGGTATAGGTATTAACTTTTTATTCTTTTAAGTCTTTCTTAACATTACTTTCATGTCCTCAAGATCCCTCTCATTCAGATGTGATATTGGTTCATTCATGTCTCCCTCCTAATCTCGGGCGTTACACACACTATCTTATATTTCTATTGCATTAACAATTTCATATACAAAGTAGGTCTGTCTAGTAACTCATTATTAGAAGTCGGTATGATATGAATGTGTTTATCAAGATTTTTTCCCCTTAAGGACACGCTTATTCTTCTTCAAAAAAATGAACACCCTTATTCATTTGTTTATTTATCTCCCTCTTGATGAAGAGACCTTTAAGTGAGAACAGACCAAAGATAACGTGTGTGTATACACACATACACACATGTATATATATCAATAAAAATATTGATATATATAAGATTCACTTACTATGTACCAACCACCCGACTTGTGTTTGCTTTGTTGTCTGATGGCTTATACCAAAATTTGATATTTTTGAATTCATTTCGTCATCGATAAAATGTTGTTAAACTTGTAAATCTAGCTCGATGAATTGTTCGTACTCTTGAGTAATAGTAAAGGCAGAGTAGTCCTTGAACTATTCCTTGGACGAAGTGCAAACGTTTTTTCCAATCAAATATTAACTTCTTCTTTGAATCTATATAGAACCTCAATCATATGAAGAAAAAAAACAACCGTTATATTGTTATGCAATAATGAGAAAAATAGACGAGAAAACACTAAAAAAAGTGTAAAATGACTAACCCAAAAGAGGAAAAATTCAACGGTTTTGTTGGGCATATACTCACAAACCAACAATTTCTCTTCTTTATGAAGGTAGCAACTGATAAGCCTAACCAAATGAGTGTGTTGAAGTTTAGCAATTAAAATATTTCATTCTTGAACTCCACTGATCCTTGTCGTGAATTGTTTGGCAATCTTTTAATGGCTACTTCTTGGCCATCTGTCAAAACTCCCTGCATATATTTTCAGTTTTATAGCAATTCAACAACAACAATAATATATTAAAACACAACTGATTTGTTATATATATATATACACACAATACCTTATAAACAATTAGATAGATAGTAGAAGTTTTTATTGACTTCAATATATATTAAGATAGTTTGTTTTTAATTAATTTAATAGAAATTGACATGTAAGAAGAAGAAGAATAGGAAGAACCGTTAATGGCATCTTCCAATGCGTTAAAAACCTCGCCTTCAAGGCCACTCCATAAGGGTACTACAACAATTTTCTAGACTGAGGCATTTTTCGCTGCTTTTTCCACATGCACCCTTCGTTATCTTTTTCCAACAATGGGCAAATGGAGTGCATAAAATCTTCACTATTCATATTCATCCTCAAATTCCCATCTTCTTTTAATCTTAATTAGGTTTGAATCAGACTTGTTGATTCTTCCCTGTAGTTGTTGTTGAAAGAAAAGTAAATGAAAATACGTTTCGTTCTCATTTGAAACTATATTGAAATTGATTTCCTTTATTGTTTTTCAAGAATTCGACCGTCTTTCTAATTCCCACTCCTCCAAAACAGAGCACCTCGGATGAACATCACTAACTCGAATGTATTGTTTAGTTAGAATTAAAAAAAAATCACTAACCTCGAAACACAAACTTTCAAATCTCGCCTCTCCTTCAACTCCATCATATATCTCCTGACGCCGTCGATCTCAAGTTCTTTTTAAATGATAAAATTGATAAACTAGTTCCTTCGTAGATATTTTTAAATGCTCAAAAACCAAATAGCCAATTGTCCAAACAACTAGAACTATTTTCATATTTGGTCTGTTCTTAACCTCCTCGTCATGATTCGGGGTTGATAAATCACATATAATGAGAAAATCAAGTGTTTCTTGCCTTTTTTTTACACAAACAAACTTTAAGTTGATATAAAGTGAAGAAATTTTGGATAAAAAGTAAAGGAACACCAATAGCCAGTTCCATAGCCGGTTCGAATCGATCGGAAACCCTTGAATACAGTCAGAAAAACCACAAGAGGAATAATGTAGAAAAGGAAATCGGAGAGAGAGGAAGGTAGAAACGCCGAGGAATGTCGAGTTTTGGAGCTGAAATCTGCCGGGAAGAAGAGGAATCTCCGGCGAAGTATTGGAGAAGTTGGGATTGAGATTTGAGATTGAAGTAGAGGGAATTAAAGTGAATCAAGAACAAATGGGAATCGACAGCGATGTACAATGAGAACACTCAACTCCTGACCTGAGTTTGGGACTGAGTTTGTGTGTGCAAGAACAATTTTTGGAAGATGGATGAGAAAATCGTTGTCTCCGTCGTCGTATTTTAAAAAATGGATATTTAATGTCAGTTTAAAACTGACATTAATCCTTCATCTTTAATGTTGTTTTAAAACCAACATTAAAGATCTGCTTTTTTAAATGGGACATTAAACATTCGTGTTAAACTTTTTCAATTGACATTGAAGCTCAGGTTTTCTTCCAGTGATGGTTCCAGAGCCGGACTAATCAACTACTTATCTACTAGAGAGTTTTAGTTTCTATCTGTCAGTATGTCTTGTATATTGAAATCATACATCTAGTTCGTGTATATAGTTACATTTTATGTGTCTTAAGAATTGTATAGATGTTGTTTATGGTTTGTATAAGTTTATCTACGCTAGTTTTGTTACTTGGTGTTAGTACTTAGTTGTTTGCAGTATGGGTTGCATTGTCGATGTGCATAGTTGTTCCATGTGTTTTCTTTTATATGGTTATTGTTGAGTATTGTATGAGTTAGTAGTTAAGTTAAAGGTCAATAGGTCCTGTCAAGAGGAAGGGCGATAACTGTTGGGTTCATGCCGTCTCTTTAGACTTAGCTTAGAGAATGTAGTTTGAGAGGGGGTGTGACAAAAGTAATATATGATGTCACCGTAAATACTTTTGTTTATTTCATTATTTGACAATTTGCATTTTATGAGCTGAACGTTTTTCATTTTGATCTCAAATTTATAAACATATGAAAGAAGATGGAAATTTCGTTTTGAAATTTTGAATTATTATTATACATTCTAAGTTTCTATTGTCAAATATTTATTTAGGTCTACTTTTTATTCATATTAATTGTCAACTTGTTAAATATTGAATCTTGTTTTTTCAAGTCTTGAAGTAGGATAATGCAAGCTTACCATTCTCAAATACACTAACAAGACTTAGAGCAATTCAATTTGTTCAATGACTGTTTTGTCGAATCTCTAGCCTATTTTACATTATGTTTGATTGCATTTGCATTATGTCAAAGACGATATTTAGAAGTTTTTGTTTGTAGGTATTGGTACCAATATCCTTTTTTAATGTAATTCTTCTCTCCCTTGTTTCTCGTTACTATAATGAATTTGATAGCCTGAACATGAAGTAAAATATGTATTTTGTATTTTGAATCTCTGATGACAAGTTTTAGGAGTACAATTTCTAGCCCATGATTCTCTAGTTTTGTAATTTGAGTGTAAATTTGTCAATATAGTGGAAGTGTATTGTAGGTTGATAACTTGTGAATATGTTTCTAGACATATATTTGATGCTCGATTACTACGATATTGATGTTGGTATGACCAAGCCCCATTACTTAAAAAAGAAAAAACAATGACCTAAGTTGTGGGGTTTTTTATGATACATTTCGTGTTGGCTGAGCTCTATTACATCCAACCTTGCAGAAGTCCCACACAGATTTGGGAGGATACATAGTGGTATAGTAAGGCAAACTAGAATTAGTCTTAACATTTTAGGAAGAAATTAAAATTGTTGAGAAAGTCCACTTAATTTATAATACTCCATTATTGTTTCAAAAACTATAATGTTGCAATTAGCTAATAAAGATAGGTGAGTTTACTTGCAAATGTCGTGGGTCTCCGAACACCAAGTGTCGTGGGACTCATCACACTCGAGTTCACCGGACCATGCATATTAAAAAGAGATATGCAACACCTACATATTAAAGATAATTTTGAGTTATATACAACACATCTTAGTCTATTATTTTAGGAATGGGATTCTAAATTTTTTAGTATTTGACAAACTAACAGATAAAATCTATTTTGTATTTTGTGTATCATTTCATTTTTCTAACTCTACTAAATTTTTAAATTTAGTTTTTTGATATGAATAAAATCTTAACATTTGTTATATTAGTTAATTTTAAAATCATTTTTTCTATTGAGAAAAGGAAATAATAAGAATGTGTTACAACAGTCGATAATTAGTTATTCAATAACTAAATTTAAAGTTCCAAGAGTGAATAAAGTAAAATAGAGTTTCCTCAGAATATAAGAGCAAAATAATAGTTTTAATCATAAAAAAGGCCACCAATAAAACCAAGAAAAGAGACGACGTTGTACCAAAATAATTAATCGAAAGTTGTACAAACAATGAAATGTCATTTTCAAGATTAAATGTCAACCACGATGATTATTACTCAAAATATGGAAGCACTCAGATGCATTGACGATATAATATCCTATTTCATATAATTATGAAACCCAAATCTGTTTGAACAAATCAAGTGAGAACATATTTGAAATAAGTGGGATAGAGATTAAAGCACATGCATCATTATATGATTACATTGTTTACTTAACAAAATTATGACCACAATTCTTTAATGTGAAGGGAATAATGATAATAATAGCTGAGCAAAGTTACAAAAATTATTCATCTCCCCTCTCATTTTTGTTCTTTCCAATCCATAAAATTGGACTTATTTTGAAACAATTTCAGTTTATCTTAGACTATTATATTAATCAATCAAGCAACCGAAATGAACTTTTAACTTTGAAATTGATAGAACAAACCATGTCAATTGAGTTATGCTCATTTTTTTGTTTTTTTTTTTTTTTGGTTTTTGGTTTTGAATTTTTCTGGATGTTTCTTTATCTTTCCTTGACACTTTACATTAGCTTAATTACTTTAAATATATATTACATAGATTAACTCTAGGTTCGTACTTCTCATTCTCATTTTGATATATATGGGATCGTAGCTATAAGATTTCTTTATATACTAGTTCAATTAGGGTTTTCATTAAACAATATTCGATCTAAGAATTGGGCTACTATATATCCTTTAGTTCATACTTAATTTGGTATCTTAAATAAATGGATAATTATAATTGATAGCAATTTTATAAATAATAATTAGGGACCCTTGCAAAAGTAGCAAATAAAATTTATGATAATATGACCTATGTTACTACATTTTCTAAATTGCAAAAGTAGTAAATTTAAAAATCGATAGCCTTCTAATAGCCCTCCGATAGCCGTCTGATAACCCTCTAATATCACTAACTTTGTCATATTCACAATATGCAAAAATAGATGTCATGAGCTGTTTTTTTTTTTTTTTTCTAAATATTTTTGTCATCTGATGCAATTTCCCTAATAATTAAGTGTATAGAAACATTTTAAAAAAAATCAAATAGATAGTAAAGTCGATTAATGATAGACTTTTATCATTTATAGATTTTTATGATCGGTCTATCATTGAGAAACCAATAACCAACAATATGGATAACTAAGATGTTTTACACTAATCAATTGAATTTATTCTTAACATTTGTTAAGATTTTCTTGTTTTCAAATACTATATATTTTAAGAATACGAGTAATGTGTTTAGTTATTTCTAAATATAATGTATCTGTGGGTCTTAAGTCTACGACTAATAGTTATTTTTTCACGTTGAAATAGTGAAAATACAAGGTATTTATAGTGTGTTGATTATGTTCAAAATTTGAAATTGGTTGACCAAATTTTAGAAAATCCTATACTTTAATTGTTACGTTCCATAGTTTTTTTTTAATGTAATTTAAGTTTTTGAAAAAAATATTATGTTTTTCCATAGTTAATATAATGGAAAAATTTTTAAAATAATATATTTTACAAAATATTTGCTAACTATCACTAATAGTCATTATATGCTAGAGTGATAAAAGACTATTTATGATAGAATCCAAAATTTTACTATAACTTGTAAATATTTTAATTTATTTTACTATTTTTGAAAATATTCCTAATATAATTTTTAATTATACTGGAACATTTGATAGTTAGGATTTGAATTTTAGAACTTTCTATTATTAACTATATCCAATTTTTAATTAAATGAAATTTTGGTGGTTAGGGTGTGAAGTAGGGATATTTTGGTAAATTATTCTTCGTTATTATTCTAATTAATTTCTTTTTTGATATTTTTCAAAATGAAATGTTTTACTTTGCTATTTATGTTGACAGCCCTTATTTTCTACTTTTTTGTTTTTTGTTCTTTTTAATATCCCATTTAAAATGGGCTATCTTAATGGACTACTAAAAGTCCATTTTGTTGTAGTATGTATTCTTCGAAAGTGTTAAACAAACACTTGCGATTTCTTCTACTGCAGGTGTGGAGTTTATAACATGTCATGAGATATCCAATCATGAAACATAGTTGCAAACTTTTGTCACTAGGGTGTGGATAGTGGTTGGCAAAAACAACTAAAACTATTTTGTGACAATAAGTTGGTGATAATTCAAATAACAATATAAGCCATACAAAGTCAAAACAGGTAGATGTAAAGCTTCTAGTTGTGAAAAAGTGTTGAGAATGATCAAATTTTGATAGAATACATAGAAACAGTAACAGATCCATTGTTCACATGGGTGTTGGTCCATTTTCTGATTCTATGGGTTATTGGAAGTTTGTTATCGATAATGTTTTCTTGTTTTATTTATTTTCTATATAAAATAAAGTTTGATGGTTTATGTTTTATTATCTTTGAACTTGTTTATTATGCAACTGGTTTTGTAAATGTGATTTAAAAATAAGTTTTAATGAATGACCTCACTAAAGAATTTGAACCCAGTTGGAAATAGACATGATCTAGATCACTTTGTATATGAAGTTTCTATGCTATCCATCCACAATTGATCTATGTCATTGAATGTATTGGAACTGGTGATTAAGGAAGGTTTAGTTTTAAAAGTAGTGACATAAGTTGTCTCGATTTCGTGTTGATACAGAAGATTGACTAGATTGAACTAAAGGAGAATTTCATCAATGAAATCATATGTCTAAGTGCGCTTAAGGTTTATGTCATGTAGTTAAATTAGGTGCATAATCATAGCTCAAGCAGAAGATTATCAAATGTATTTAAATAATAATATGTATAATTAAAGTATGAGCTATATATGCAGATTAATAATTTATCACATTGAATTATTTTTTATTAGATTGGGTCTTGGAATGTGATTTATTTAATTAGGGATAGTTGCAAATATAGCCATTAAATTCAAAATATTAGCATATGTAGCAACATACTAAAAAATTCCAAATATATGAAAACTTGTCAAACCTTTATAAGTAAAATGAATGTTTTGTGAGTAACTTTTATAAGATGTTTGTGAATTTTTTTATAAATGAAAGTCATGTTTCAAAAAGCATTCCTTTTGAGTTTGTAGTTATGCATAACATGTCTTGTATATATATATATTGATGTTATTGATGTTATTGTTGATGCATTATTTTTAAAGAGAAAATGATTGATTTCTATGTGATGCTTGTGTGCGTGTAAACCATTAGCCTTATTCTTATCAAGTGAGCAGCTATTATGTGGTGTGCACATAATGTCTATAGGCGTCATGTGGATGTATGGTGCAACAAGAAATGAATCAAGAAAATTCTTGAATGTGATGGATGGAGTGAACATCACAGTAATCTAAACACGAGATGCTGGCGAGAGTGAATCCCAGTAGTCTTGACGCATGGGATAATTCATATTCTTGTGTGGAAGGGAATAAGAGAACCAATGTGTGATTTCCATCATTCGTGAAAAGAAGCGTTGTGAGCCTATGTTTATGAAAATGAAAAGTGATTTATGTGATTGTATTGTATTCCCCAAAAATGAATTTCTGAACTCTCACTCACTAAATCTTCAACTTATGTTTTATGTTTTCTTTTCCTAGGTGTTCGAGCGTTGAGGCTAAGTAAAGAAAGGGTAAGACAAATAGCTACGAGTTGAGGCAAGCAAGCTAAATGTTGAGTTGGAGAAGCTATACTAGACGAAAAAGCCCTAAAATTTATGTTTAAGTCTTGTTGTTAATTAAAGAAATCTTGAGTTTTGTTTGTAATTGGTGTAAAGTGCTTATTTAATAAGAGAAGTTGTGTTCTTTCCAGTGCATTATCTTGTGCCTATCGCGTAGTAGTTAAAGAGTAAAATTAAGTATTTAAGACAAGGCGATAAGGGTAAGCTAAAAGTTAAGTTTGTTTTTCTGCTGCACTGTGTTAAGTAAACTTAGAGTTTAAGTTTTGCGTTCAAGTTTGGTAGAGAAGTTATTCCGCTTACTAGGCATTCAGCGTTTATCAAGTTGTATGGTTTGCGTTGAAGGTCTAGGCGACAACCTCCACTTAATCGCAAGAAGTGACTTTGAGTCAGGGCATGACACGTCCGTTCAACATTCAAAACTTTCTTCTTTTTCCTTCATCAGAAAAATCTATACTTTTTCTCTTATGAAAAACTACTCTATTCTTTGGCTTTTCAGACCTATTTATAAAGACCTTTCACATCCAAGGGTGACTTTTGTGCTTTACACAAGTCATCATAGTGCACACCGCGTTATACTACCAATTCAAACTCGACACGTAGTCTATTCGTCGATGGTGATTTGACTTTCTTCTTGAGACGCACATTGATAACTTGTAGAAATACAAGTTATTATAGCCTTTTAGATAGAATAATATGACAAAAATGTATAGGAAAAGTGTCAAAATGCTTAGCTTATGTTGTAAATGTATAAATACTTAGAAATGCTCATTACAGAAGCATCCATACCTGTTTCACCATATTTTAAGTGTCTAAACGAAATATTGAAATCAAAAGAAGAAGTTAGTGAATCGCAAAGGTACTCGCCTAGAGACACCGAGAGAAGACATTATAAGTAGGAAAGAAAAGGTTCGCTAAAAGACAAAAGTGATAGATGGAGTTTATATGACTTGACAACAGGAAACTTTTGACACTGACATGCTCAGAAGATTAGATTTCCCGCTTAAATCTAACTATAAAAGGAACCCATCACCAACAAGAAAATGAGGCTCAAATAGGCCACAAGATGCTTCCATGAGCCATTCGTACACCTAAAGAGGTGGGCAAAACCCTAGAGAGTTGGTGGAAAGTAATAGCCTTTCCACAGTTTGTAAAGCACTTCTTTCTCTTCTCTGGTCATTTCATGATTGAAAGCTTGAGGTTTATGTGAAGAAGATCCCTTCTCCCATCTCCCCTAACTTGTAATGTCATTTCTATTCTTTCCATTCTTGTATTTCTTTACATTGTATTTACTCACATTGTATAGTGGTCGATGACCTTTATTCTTTAATACAATGTATATTTATGCATCTTCAATCCATCACTTCTTTATGTTCATATGTCCTTGTGTAATTTGTAGTTTAGGATCTATGAAAGTTTCTTAATAAGAAGACTAAGTTATAATTCTTATCAAGTTAGAAGAGCCATTTTCATCACTTGGCTAGTGTGTATCTCCAACTACTCGAGAGGGCAAGTATCAAGGATATGGCTAACCCGCACAAAGAGGATTTTGGATAAACTCCACCTTAGCGAGATAACTTCTATTATTTGTGTCTCAAAATGAGAACAGTATGAGCATCAAGCACTGAGAGGTTGTCACCCTTAAATGCGAAGCTTTCTAAGTCTTATAAGTGAACTCTTCTAGATATACCATGTTTAGCTAGGCGTAGTCATTTGGATCCCGAAAGGAGAGCAAGTGTGGCGTTTAAAGTCTCCGAGAGAAGCTCGCCTTAATCATAAGCTAGTTAAGTACGTCATATCGCATCAATGCCTTCATATAACCCGTTTGCCAAGTAATGCACAGATTTTCCTTTACCTCATTCTTTAATACAAGTTAGTTCACATATGTATTCCATTCTCACAACCACCTTCATTAAATTACCTTTACAGATTTCTTTTGCGTAGATAAGTAGATTTGGATTAAACTTGCACTCTTTTAAAGTGTATAGTTTATTCTTTTATACTGACTAAATGAAGAGTAAAACCTAGAATTAAGCTTTGACATCAATTCTCTGTGTTCAACTCTAGATCATCCAGAAAAACCTATTATTTCGCTTACACTTTGACAAGCAATAGAAAAATTTCTACACAACGAAGACTTAGCAATCACATTATGAAGAGATTTATAGTAAGCATTTTGCATGCAATGATCTTGATCAATGACTTATCATGTAGACGTAAACACCAACATAAGCTACAATACTATCCCCTAAGTTTTAAGTTAGTCAACGTGTCACAAGCAAGTCTTTGACGTCGTTGGTAGCACAACAAGCACACATCTTATCTCATTGGAAAGCCAAACTCTTAATTGTCTAATTGTCTCAATTCTCTTCCAAAAGAAGCTACCGTCTTTTCTTTTTCCACACAAGTTATCATGTCACTTGACAAGATATTTACTTCCACACTTCAATCTCTTTGGTATAGATACTTCTTGTGGTATCCTGTCAATGTCTCACTTAACGCATTGTCTTTCTCGCCAACTATTCTTATCGTGTTACTCACATTCATGCGATAGAACCTTTGGCTTATGATTTTCTCTTCACATTGCCTACTTTCTTTCGCATCCTTCCTTGTGGGATGTCTCCATACTTAACTGAAATAGCTTCCTAAGGAAGCTTTCTTCAACAAGACGTCATCTTCGAATCTGAGCCTTAAAGTAACAAATGGTCAGGGGAATAATAATTGTGTTCCTGTGTGGTTGCAAATAAATCCAATTTAGCCACTTCTTGCTACAGACACTGAAAAGAGAAACTTTTAGTGAGCATCACTAGGAAAAGCATAATAAATATGAATATTGGGTTGTTCCTCATGGTATTAACTAATAAGTCATTGTATGTTACATTAATTCTAGTACCATTTTTAAAATGTTGGGAATCTACCTCAGTGCTGCAGGCGTCTTTGTTTCTAGTTTTTCCAGAAGTATTAGGTGTCTTCTATGCTGATCTATGGTTGCTTTTAGTTGTTTGGAAGATAAAGAACTATAAAACATTCCAACGCCAAAGAAAAAAGGAAACAAAATTTACAATGCTAACTTGATTTAGACCTTTCTATTGAATTGTTCACTTTCTATGCAAATTAATATTTATTAATGGATTATTATGCAAGAATGATTTTAGTTAGTCCTCTGCTTTAGGATACTAAGAATTTAACAGATGATGTTTCTGCCCAAGAACTTAAGGTGGGACTTGATTGTTTTTATTTTGATTTAATGTATTATGTTTTTTCCACTCATTAATTGTTCTTCATCATCACTATTAACAAAACTGAGAATAATACATCACACGATAAAGTTGAATTTACATTGGAAGAGAGAGTTATGGATTAGGAAACTTTGGCTTATTTTCTAACCTACCTTGTCCACACCGTCCCCCCTCCCTCCCTCCTCCCTCCTCCCTCCTCCCTCCTCCCTCCTTAGACTGAATTTTATGTCTTTTCGGATTATTTCTTATGTAGGAAGATAAAAGTACATGACCAATTCATTACTCCAAGCTTTAACACGAAACTTTAAGAAGATAAAAGTACATGACCAATTCATTACTCTGAGCTTTAATGCGAAAATTTATGTTATCCTGTTGTTAGTGCTCTATTTATTATTGGCATTTCATTTGTGTAGCAACTATTTATTATAATTTGTTTACTTTTGTTTGCCCCTTTGATGCACATGACCAATGCTTGATACGGCGAGAACTTGAATTTCATCATTGTATTAATTGATTAGTCATTGTATGTTAACTTTAGTACTTATGTCGATGAAATTGAATTTTGTGGAAAAGAACTTCTCCAAACATGGATACGACAACATTCTTGCCAGCACAAAAAATGTGTTAGTATAACTTAGGGCGATGTTTTTTTTACTTTGGCCGACATTTTTTCGTCTGCTGTAGTGATACTTGATAACATGTAGAAATACGAGTTATTGCAACTGCTTAAGTGAAATAATGAAGACTTATTGCATAAAAATGGAAGATTGTCGAAATAAAAAGTGGAAATTTAACTGATATGCGAAAAGCCTGCCGCAAAAAGAACTTTATCCCTATTTTGACAAAGTTTTAACATGTTTATCGCATGATGTTAGGCAACAAAGAGCAAGTGTATCACGCAAAGTAATCACCTCAACTTCCAATAACAAGAAGTAGAGGTTGAGTGCCAAAGCGACACTAGCAGACAAAAGAAAGTGGTGGGAACTTCATAAAAGGACAAGTAGACTAGGATGTGCAGCAAAGCGACAACTTTTCAGAGTATTAATGGAACGTCGACATGTGAACACCAATTGATCTGTATATAAACCAACACACTCCTCTTCAACTAGTATGCAGAAAATTGGCAGACAAGAAAGTTGTTCACAATCTCTACATTCTACCTATCGTCATATGCCAGGTGAGAGCCTGAGCATAAGACAAAGGGGAAGTTCGAAACTTCACTACTTTCCCCCTCCTAGCTAGCTAGGCAACACTCCAACCAAAAGAATGATTTATCAAACTCGGAGGCGTAACCACCCACTTACGTTTCAATTTAGTGATTTTCTTGTTGTATTATCTTATGATCAAAACTTTAGAGTCGATAGACTCAATTTTTTACCTTCAAAGACTATGCACTTATACCACCACTCTTTCATTTCTTTATCTCTTCCACACAATTCCATGGTTATATGTACATGAGCAATGTGCGTGATATGAAGAAACCCATAGTGCGTGTAATAATGGTTTGTTCAGTTTAAAGTATCTGTTTTACTCCTGATTCATCGAACGAAGAGTTAGGATAGAAATTAAGGTTATCACTTACTTTGAACTAGATAAGCGACGTAATGAATATAGCAATGTATTCACATTGCCAAACCCCTTAACATGCAGCTCTAAGAGGAAGTTGTGTGTGGTTAAACATGCTGAGAGGTATGTTGGGCGAGTTGTAGAAAGAGGTACATAGTGAACATTTTGCTTGCTATGATCATGACTCATGACGCATTGTCCAAGAGTAAAAGCAAGTAATACCGAAAGTTATGATGAGTACAGTACAAATAAACCCATTGAATATAAGTCCATCCACGACATAATTACCAACCAATAGTTTATTTTGAATTTAAAATGTTTAAACGAAAATCTCGGTCTTGAACTCAACTGAGACGAAGCACATCCATGACTTTTTAGAAAGTGTATTATTTTCGAATGATGAAAACCAAGCAAAGTTATTTTAGACAATTTCTCATAAGAGTTGTTCAAACCTTTGTCTTTTTATGGATTTATTAATTAAAGGAGATTATACTTTTTTCACATCAAATTTGTCCTGAAACTCATCTGTCAAACAGTAAAAACTCATACTAAAAATCTTTAAGCCCGTGAAAGTTATCCTTTTTTTTTTTTTTTTTTGGCAATTTCCAAACAATATTATGCAAGGATAATCATTAGCTCTACTCATGTAGGTTTCAATTGAAAATTCTAGAAACCAAATTACCTTTTAATCCCCAGACATTTAATTACAGGTGTATTTAAACCTCAAAATTTTAAACTTTTAGTAGAGAAATAAATTTTAAAAGTGATTATTTTCATTTAGAATGAAGGTAACCATTTAAAATAATAATAATAAATCATTCCATCTTTACCCTTATATTTAAAATTTTATGTAAGGTATATTTTGAAATCTTAAAAACTAAAAGGTAATTATTTTTCAAAAAATAAACACATGAACGATGAATTTGATGGTTTGTAAGAAATTAAGTAGATGATGGAGATTAAATTATACTATAGAAATGAGTGATTGATGTATGATTGATGAGCATCTGTGCCGAAGTGGAGTACAAGTAGTGACATTGAATAGTATGTGCCCTAAAGAGGAAAGGTATTTAAGATCACCAATAAGATCAGCAATAAGATTTAGACCTAAGATTTTGTACACGCTTAATTAATATTATTATTGATACTAACTTTTTAGTCTCGTTGGAAGAAAGGCATTTTTAAGGTAACTGCTTCCTCCTTTGATTTCTTTTGACTTCCGGTGTACAAACCATTCTAATTTCTTTTGTAATTATAGGCTTCTGATAATTATTAACAATTATTCTCTCTTTGTTTTTTCTTTTTTTCTTTTTTTTTTTTGTTGAATACATTGTTAAAAAAAAAAACAGTTTATATTAACGTTAGATATTCTATAGAAAATATGAAATTACTTAAATTTTGTTCTGAAGAAAATACTAAAATTTTAATAGTTAAAAATAAATTTATTAAGTATATAATTAAATTATTGCTTTCCTTTTTTTTCTTTCAAATTATTTGAAAGAGAAGATAGAAAGGGAAGATTGAGGGGGTGATTATGACGAAGAACCGATAACATTAGCAAACAAATGCTTCTTTTCTGTTTTGGTAAAAAGGGTAATACATTATTTCACTTTCTTTCTTTCTTTCTTTTACCTATTTTCTTTAAGTGGTTGTGGATATGATTTGAGCCAGCCCCACCGACTTTTCTTCTTTTCTCTTTTTAATATATTTAACAAATATTATAATTTTTAATAACGTTCTTTTAAAAATAATGCCAATAATAGGGTAGACGAAAAAGTATTCACAAAAAAGAAGAGTTGCTAAGTCATGTACCCGGTTCACGACTAGGCTAAATTGTGGACTGGGTACACATCTACTGTTCAAAATCGTGGACTCAGTCCACGACTCCGCTCACGTGTCTCTTCTTGTGGCAGTCAGTGCTGCCATGTTGTCTGGCATGCAGGACGTCATGGACCGAGCACACCACTTCAAAGGGAAGTCGTGTACCAGAGATACAACTTCGCCATTTTAAACCCTAGTTGCTCACGTTTTTTCCTTTCATATGAACTTCACACAAAAAAAAAACTCTCTCCCCCCCTCCCTATTCCTTCCAACTTCCATTGTCCCCCTCTTTGTCACCATCTCGCAAGGTGGGTGTCACGTCCTGTTCCAAATAAAATGAGTTTCAGTTTATGGAGGGATAAAATCGGTTAATAAGTTGTAAAAAGATATCTACTTCAAGCAGTTTTGCTAAAAATCAAAATATTTTTGGGATTCGCTATTTTCCAAATTTTTATCTATTATTTTGTCATTCTCACGGTTATCTCCATGGAATACCTATAAATAGGGTCTTTGAACTCATTTGATGGGTTGGATAATTTTGATTTGGACTCTCATACCAAATTGTGTTTCTTTTCTTATTTACTTAAGAAAAAAGAAAGGAAATTTACTAAGTCCAATTTGTTTTTCATATTTTTCTCTCTCCTGATCCTTTCATCCAACGGGTCCCACAACTCGATTTTGAGTCCAGAGGATAGTAGGTCAATTTTAGCAGTTGTTTGAACAAAAAAAAAATGGAGCTTCGAATGTAAGTATTCTAAAACCCTATTTTTCGGTTTAGGGTTTTTTTCATTAATCAAGTGCATTTAGGGTAGAATTTTGATTATTTTTCCGCTGTGCATGTCTTAGTTCTTGCATGTGGTATCAGATCATATTTTAATTTTACCCAATTGATTTATTTAAATTTAATTAAAAGTTAAATAAATTAAAATCCATACTAATTGATTGTTTTTTATAATGATTATATATTGTTAAGTGATTGGTTTTAGATTATGTCTAAAGTTTTTATAAGTGTTATAAAATAAATTAGACTTTTAAAATCTATAACGAAGATAAAATGCATACTCACTTGGGTTAAACATATCTTCCTTAACTTTTCATAGAAATAGGTCGATATCTTGTAAAACTGGTTGCAAGAGGCTCACCTAGTTCGATCTTGTTAACAAGTTAGATAAGATGACTAAGGTTGGAGGTTCTTAACTTGATGGTTTACGAATCATCTCGTACCTGGAGATCATAATCAGTTCTTGAGCCTAGTTAACCTAATTTTATGAGCATGCGTGAGAGGTGTGAGGTAATAAAAATGGTTTATCACCTAGTCATCATAGGTTAAAATCCTGTATAATGGTTATACTCGAATGTTTTACCTAGACTTAAGATTTGTTTAAGTTAGCCTAAAATATAAATCCTGAAGCTTTAATTACCCTTAAAAACTGTTATAGAATACTTCAGCTAGAGAGAAGTAATGTACCTTTTAGTTCTAGCGTCCTTAAGAGTTCACAGCGTGAGATCCATGCAGGACTTTAGGTCGTGCATAGGAGCGGACTCCCTTTGGAGAATGTTTGCATGGATCAATATCAAGGTGAATAGGGGAAGTAGTTCATAGAGAGTGGGTGAGGGATATGTGACAGCACATCCCACGGTCTCTTCCATTAGGTTGCACCGTGAGATTTCTATAATATGCCTACTTGTCTGCCTTGGAGCGACGTTCCCTTCGAAGGATTATATTATAGGATTTGGAATACAACAAACTCCAAATATGGATAAGTTTTCTTAGATTAGTTTTCATATTGATTCTAATCTATGAGATCCAAAAAATGGCAGATAACACTTACAAGAATTACCAAGTTGTTAGTATATTCTCGACTAAAGTAGCGTTAACTAAGTGCTACAAAGAATAAGCAGTTATTTTGGAGATAGCATCTAGTCAAGATTGTCTTGGTTCATAGGATGAATAATCAACTACCATTCGGAGAAGGAAATCTTTGAAATATTGTTGCAAAATACAAATAATGAAGGGTACATTATTAGTAATTGCTAAATTAGATTGGTTTCTTTATGATTATAGTTTTTCTAAAAAGAATATGTTTTTTTTTTCAGCATGAATAGCGCAATAGTTCAACTTTTAGCTTTCGAAAAACTTAATGGCGATAATTATGCGACATGGAAATTAAATCTTAATACGATACTTGTGGTTGACGATTTAAGATTTGTCTTAACTTAGAAATGTCCTCAAATCTCTGCCTCTAATGCTAACTAAATTAGTTGGGATGCATATGATCAATGGATAAAAGCTAATGAAAATGTTTATGTCTACATTCTTGCCAACATGTCTGCTGTATTGGCAAAGAAACATGAATCCTTAATCACGACTAAAGAGATTATGGATTTATTAAAGGGAATGTTTGAGCAACCAGAATGGTCCTTAAGACACGAGGCAGTCAAATACATTTACACTAAGCGTATGAAGGAAGGGACCTCTATTAGAGAACATGTCCTGGACATGAAGATGCACTTCAACATCGCCAAAGTAAATGGTGGTCCCATCAAAGAGGTTAATCAAGTTAGTTTTATCTTAGAGTCTCTTTAGAAGAGCTTCATTCCATTTCAGACGAATGCGTCTTTGAACAAGATAGAGTTTAACTTGACAACCTTCTAAATGAGCTCCAGCGATTCCAGAATCTTACTCTAGGTAAAGGGAAGCAAGTGGAAGCAAATATTACTACCACAAAATGGAGCCTCAAAACCTAATGCTCAAATTAAAAAGAAGGGAAAAGTGAAGGCTCCCAAACAGAACAAGGGAAAGAAAGTAGTAGTAAAAGGTAAGACCATTGTGGCCAGAACGGACACTGGTTAAGAAACTGCCCAAAATACCTTGCAGAAAAAAAAGACAGAGAAGGAAACACAAGGTAAATATGATTTACTAGTTGTAGGAACATGTTTAGTGGAATATGAAAGTTCTACCTGGATATTAGATTCAAGAGCCACTAACCATATTTGCTTCTCATTTCAGAAAAATAGTTCTTGGAGAAAGCTTTCAGAAGGCGAGATCACTCTCAAGGTTGGAATAGGAGAGATGGTCTTAGCTGAAGCAGTAGGAGACTTAAAGTTGTTTTTTAAAGATAAATATGACATACTTAAGAATGTCTTATATGTACCTCAAATGAGATTAAATTTAATATCTATCTCTTGTATTTTGGAACAAATGTATAGAATATCCTTTGAAATTAATGAAGCGTTCGTTTTCAGTAAAGGTATTCTAGTTTGTTATGTCATACTTGAAAACAACTTATATAAGTTAAGACCAACCAGAATCAAACTTTATCTTAAATACTAAAATATTCAGAACAACTGAAACTGAGAATAAAAGATAAAAAGTTTCTTTTAATGTCCATTTATGGCACTTAAGACTTGGTCACATAAATCTCAATAGTATTGGGAGATTGGTTAAATGAGAGCTTCTAAGTCAGTTAGAAGATAACTCTTTACCTTCTTGTGAATCTTGTCTTGAAGGAAAAATGACTAAGAGATCTTTTACTGGAAAAGGTCTAAGAGCTAAAGGACCTTTAGAGCTCGTACATTCGAACCTTTGTGGATCAATGAATGTCAAAGCTCGAGGTGGATATGAATATTTCATCAGCTTCATTAATGATTATTCAAGGTATGGTCATATTTACCTAATACATTATAATGTTCAAATGTTCAAAGAATATAAGGCTGAAGTCGAAAATGAATTAGGTAAAACAATAAAGATACTTCGATCAGATCGAGGTGAAGAATATATGGACTTATGATTCCAAAATTATTTGATAGAAAATGGAATCCAGTTGCAACTCTCTGCACCTATTTACTTAAAATTATAGCATCGAGACTTACTATTTTGTTAAAGTTCAAGGGTGTTTATACGAAACTTTTGAATAATAAGAAGATTTTTTAAAATAAAACTTAAATTTTTTTCATCCAAAACTAATGCTAAACTTATTTTGGAAGGCTTTTTGTAGAGTTGAAGGAGATGCCGTAAGTCTACAAACATTTTGAATTACAAATTTTAGGGACATTTTCTATAATTTTTAGTTTGATTTGATTTGATTTGTTTTGTTTATTTATTTTTTTTTTTTTTGTGTGTAACGAATCAAAATACGAGATGAAACATACACATTTATCCAAACATAGTAATGAAATATTAAAACGAGGCATTTTGAATTTGAGAAGCCACAAAGAGAAATGAATGGCAATAAACAACCCCTTTTATTTTCACTTTATTGGGATTAGTGGGCTCTACACTTCTACTCTTCTTCTAAGCCTTCGCTATTCAAAATTCCATTCATTCATCCACGTTCCTCGATAACATCTCCCCCTTCCAAATTCAAATTCCCTCTTCTGCAACTCCTCAACAATGGTGGACTTCAAACCCCTCATCTAATCCCTAAACTCCAACCCCCAAAATGCCCCTATTTCCCTCCTTCTTCTTTCTCACTACCTTCTCCTTCTTCCTTTCTTTCACTTCCTCTCTCAACTCCGATGGCCTCTCCCTTCTCGCCCTCAAAGCCGCCATTGAATCCGACCCATCTCACGTTCTCGAGTCCTGGTCCGAGTTTGATTCCACCCCATGTCACTGGCCCGGAATCGTCTGCACTCGCGATCGAGTCACTCAGCTCTCTCTCCCCAACAAAGGTCTCACTGGCTACATTCCTTCTGAACTCGGCCTCCTCGATTCCCTCCGTCGTCTCTCCCTCGCCTTCAACAATTTCTCTAAACCCATTCCTTCTCATCTCTACAACGCTACAAATCTCGTCGTTCTAGACCTTTCCCACAATGCTCTCTCTGGCTCGCTTTCCGATCAAATCGGCGATCTGAGGAAGCTTCGCCATCTCGATTTATCCTCAAATGCTCTCAATGGTTCTCTTCCTAATCGACTTACTGACCTAACCGAACTCGTCGGAACTCTCAATCTGTCCTACAATCGATTCTCCGGCGAGGTTCCCCCTTCCTTCGGAAACCTCCCGCTGATCGTGAATCTCGACGTCCGTCACAACAATCTCACCGGAAAAATCCCTCAGGTGGGTTCGCTGTTGAATCAAGGTCCGACGGCATTCTCCGGAAACCCGAGTCTGTGTGGGTTTCCGTTACAAACACCATGTCCAGAAGCTCAGAACCCGAACATCTTTCCAGAGAACCCGCAGAATCCCAAGTCGGTAAACGGCAACTTCCAGGGCTACGGCAGCGGGAGAGAGAGTGGTGGCGGTGGCGTGGCGGGGTCAGCGACTGTGGCCGTGGTATCTTCAATAATCGCATTGGTGGGGGTGGTATCGGTGACGGTGTGGTGGTTCCGGAGGAAGACGGCAGTGGGGAGGCCAGAGGAGGGGAAAACGGGAAAAGGGAGTCCGGAAGGGGAAAGTTGCGGTGATTTGGAAGGGCAAGATGGTAAGTTCGTGGTGATGGATGAAGGGATGAATTTGGAATTAGAGGATTTGTTAAGGGCATCGGCATACGTGGTGGGGAAGAGTAGGAGTGGGATTGTGTATAAGGTAGTGGCGGGTAGGGGATCCACTGCGGGCGCCAGTATTGTAGCTGTAAGGAGACTTAACGATACTGATGCCACGTTGACGTTTAAGGATTTTGAGAATGAGATCGAGTCCATTGGTAGGATCAACCATCCCAACATCGTACGGTTGAGAGCTTATTACTATGCAAGTGATGAGAAATTGCTGGTCACTGATTTTATTAAAAATGGAAGCTTGCACGCTGCCCTACACGGTAAACTTACTCTAAATTTTTACTTTTTCTTCTTCTTCTTCTTCTTCCTTTTTGGTTCAATTATACGTTTGGTAAATCAACTTGCCCTAACTTACAAGTTTAGTTACCATGAGTTGCTTCAGTTTTTAATCTTTTGTTTAGTAGGTGTCTCAATATAAATAATACGGTCAAATTACAAAATTTTATTTTATAGTTTCAATAAAGTTACTATTTAGTCTAATGATTTTAAAACTTAGAATTTAACCCTGGTTGCCTAAAATTTTCACAAATAATCTCTAAGTAAGACAATCATCAAATCATAACTAGATTCTCACTTTATAAAATTGAAGGACAAATTTAGAATTTAACTTCAAAATGTTATGCTAAGAAATCAATTACAAAGTAATGTTATAAGCTTAATTTTTCAGTACCTGAAATAGTACTGTGTCTAACTATTCTGTTTTTAGGCTGTGAGTGTTGCATTTTACTGTAAGATGGTTAGCGGTGAATATTCTCAATCTATATATTCTTATTTTTTTTTTTTATTCATATTCATTGCTTGTTTGGTTGTCCATGATTCTTAGATATTTTACAATAAGGCCATTCATTTAATTCACAACTATAATTGTAATAATTTAATTTCTTTAGATATGATTGGTGAATTCGTAGTCAAATATAAAAAAGAAAAATAAAATTTAAAATAACTTTCTTTTAAAAAAATTTAACTTTATCTAAATTTCAAGATGAAAGTAGTTTTCTTTTAAAAAAATTAACTTTATCTAAATAACTTTCTTAGGATATTAAATATTTTAAAGAGTTTCTAGCTGATAAATTACATTGCTAACCATTAATTACATGTGATTGGTATGGATGATGATCCAAGTTCTGACACAAGTCATTAAAAAAGACAAAGTGAATTAACTTATCTAGTTTGGACCATATCTTAACTTTTTAGTATATCTAAAAGCTTGTATAATTTAGTTTGAAAGAGAGCTAGTTACATAATATTGAGAGTAATTAAATTGAGAAGGGTTATATAATGGTGGTGACTTTGTAGATGATGTTGAATACTCGAGAAAAGGTTAGAAAATTGGAAACTCCTTTATGATTATTGGAAAGGTGGTGGGCCATAGTTTGTATCTAGGAAATTGAATAATATCGTGGAATCAATTTAATTACACGTAAGGTTGGACTAGATACTTACAAAAGAAAAGCATAGGTAAATGGACTTATTTTTCTCTCCATATTTGCTGGCTTGAATATTGTCTTTTGTCTTCTATGTGTAAATCATGAAGCTCTCAAGTGTTGTGCATTTGTTTTTTTTTCTTATAAGCTTAATAATATGAGCTTTTAAATAATAGAATAAATTGCGCAAGTTGTCTATGGACTTGGTTGTTCTGTTGCATAATAACTCTGCATTATTCTTTCTTTTTTAGATTTATCAACCTTTGGTCTCGAAATCATAGTAATTATATTTCAGTCAAATGCAAGGATATAGAGCAAACTTCAGAGGATTATTGGGGAACTTTTTCCTAAGCACTTGTCCGTACCTTATATGTTTCTAATGTCAACTTTTATGTCTAACTGATCCATGAAGTTTCAATTGCGTTTATTATGTCTTCATACTGTTGATATTTTTAAAAATTAACAAAATTGTTAGACATAAAATTAAATTGGGTAATAAGATGTTAAATTTTCAATCATATGCGTGATAAATTTGTAAATTCAAGGACTTGTTAGAATAAAAGAGATTATTACACTTCAACTTCATATTTTGACAACAGTTAAACTAGAGTAAATTCTTTTTAGTTTGGTTAGTTGTGAAATAACTTGGAATTTTACTTTTTGGGCATCTTTGCTCCCTCACACAATGGCACCATTCCCTAGATTTAAATGCTGATCATTATTTGTCTTTTTATTGAAATTTTATCTCCTCACTGCTTTGAATTTTCTGTGGTCCTTTTTTGTTCAATTCTCTCTGTCAAATCCCCATTAATAACAGACCTAAATTAATAAGATAAGCCATTTGTTTGGTATCTGACATTTTCTCTCTTCCATTCTATTTATTTATTTTCGTGCTTGAGTGAGTTTGACACCAATAGATACTGATTTAAGGGATGTTTTGAGTGCTGAATTTGTAACTATAGTAACTCATTATTAATTTATTACAATTTATAGGTTATAATAGTTTATATTTGAGTTTAAGAATATTTTAATCATGATTATAAGAGATCATTTTAGTTTTGGATTATAGTAATCCATTCCACCCAAGCAAACCCCAAAATAATTTATTTTGGAAAGCATTCTTGAATCTTGATGGTTTTTGATGCAGTGTCCATTTGCAGTCATATTATACGCTCTCTGTTATCATCTCTTGTGACAATATTTTGGACTTTTACTTTGGCATATTTTATTATTGTGAGCAGCATGTGAAATGTTCTTGAGATCTATCCTTTTGTTAATTTAATATAAAAATGGCAGTTTAACTTATCAATCTTCATTCTTTTCGGTAGCAATGACGATCTCATGTGATGTTTATTGCAGGAAGTCCATCTAGTTCTTTGTTACCTCTGCCTTGGGCTGCAAGGTTAAAAATTGCTCAAGGAGCTGCAAGGGGTTTGGCATACATTCATGAATTTGGTGCTCGGAAATACGTACATGGAAACATTAAATCAACAAAAATTCTTCTTGACGATGATTTTGAGCCTTACATTTCAGGTTTTGGACTTGGTCGTCTTGGCCAAGGAGTGCCTAAGTTCAGTGCAACTTCGTCTAAGAAGTTGAGCTCAAGCCAAAATATGATAAGCTCAATCATGGGAACAAGCATTTCAACTCCCTCTCCGATGTATTTGGCACCCGAGGTTCGGGAGTTTGGAGGGAAGTACACGCAGAAATGTGACGTGTACTCGTTTGGCATTGTGCTTTTAGAAGTTTTGAGTGGTAGATTACCGGATGCAGGATCGGAAAATGATGGGAAGGGGTTGGAATGTTTCGTGAGAAAGGCGTTTCAAGAAGAACGCCCCTTGACTGAGGTTATAGACCAGGCGCTTGTGCCAGAGATTTATGCAAAGAAACAAGTGGTTTCGATGTTTCACATTGCACTGAATTGCACGGAGCTTGATCCCGAGCTACGTCCGAGAATGAGAACAATATCAGAGAGTCTCGATCGAGTTAAATCTCAATGAAGAGAAGAGGTTTTGTGTGTTGTTTTGTAATATTGTTTTGAGATGGTGTAGGTAGGTGTGAGATGTGATGAATATTTTGTATGTAGAGATGTAGGGTAATTTAATGTCAATTATTTCAATTGGCTCTCTTCTTTCACTGAACTACAACTACCCAAAAGTTTTGCAATTATGGATGAAAGGAAAATTACTCAAAACCAAAAGTGAATCAAAATGGAAGAAAGGAAAATTGTGGTGGACACTCACGTAATGATTGAATTATGCAAGTAGTACATTTTTAAAAAAAATGGAAGGCAAATTACAAAATGTAGTTTATTTTAAACGATATAAAAAAGCTTCAAATTTAAATAATCATGTTGAACATGGTAAACATTCATTTCGACAATGGTAAACGATTGTTTATGTTAGGTCAATATGATATTTAAACGATCTTGATCTTCTCAAGTATGAGGCTAAAGTAGCTGTTGGGATAAACACATTTTAACTTGGATCAATTGTCCCACTCTTGTGTGAACATTGATAGAATACTAATCAACAATAATAACAATAATTATCAAATAATTGACACAACGAATTTAACGTGGAAAAACCTTCTCAACGTGAGGAGTAAAAAACCACGGACCGAAGTCAAAATCTCCACTGTAATCTTTAATGGATACACCATAGTTCTCTCTAGTTACAACTAGAGGCAAATATCTCAAGAATAATAATTCCAACAACAAACGACAATAACAATGAAAGAAAAATAGAAATATCTCACAATATGTGGTAGCAAACTATAAGCTAGAATCTGACTATAGATAGCTCCAAACAAAATCTCCACTGTTCTGCATGATGACCCTCATGTCAAGAATATACTGTCAAAATATCAGCTCGATTGAACCATGGATTGATCCCCAAATGACTGAAATACGAACTGCATAGAATTTACTTTTTCTATTTTTTCACATTGTGTTGTCGTTACTAACTTACTGTCTTCATTAATCAATTGCATAAAAAACTAAGGGTAATTGTAATTGATGCCCATTTTAGCAATAATAATTAAGGATATAACAACATTTAATTTTTTTTGAAAATATAGAAAAACTATCACTAATAGACTTGTATCTCTGATAGACTCGTATGTGTCTATCAGTGATAGACCAATATTTGCAACATGGCCTATCAGTGATAGACTTATATCATTGATAGAATTTGACAAATTTTATTATATTTGCAATTTTTTAAAAATGTTGTTATATACTTAATTATTTTGAATTTAATTACTAAATTTGCAACTATTCCATAAACTAACCTAAAAAAGGTTGTGGGTTGGGTTCAAAATGAAATAAGCCCAACAGAAGCGTCGTAGAATCTTGTAAAAAATGGTAAAGATAAAATAGGATATTTAAATATAAAAATAAATCGTTTAAAAATATAAGAAATAAAATTAGAAAGAAGAGATGAGACAAAGAAATGAGACGAAGAAATCTAAAGAAAAGATGAATAAATCGCAAAAAAGAAAAGAAAGAGAAGTGACGAATCACCAATAATATTCAAGGACAAATTTGAAAATTATGAAAATATTTTATCGACTCCGCTTTTGTTTTTTGTTTCACGGAATGTAAATACATTTAGTTTTATTACATTTATATAAATTATCCTAGTTTTAAATAAACCTTCAAAATTTTAGTGTTGAAATATGGTTCACATATTCTTAAAATTAGACTCTTAAATTTATACCTATTCTTAAAATTTGAAATGATAAAAAAGAAATAAAGGAACTAACATAGTTGGTATAATTTTTATAGAAAGTTTGATAGTATAAATTGTGATTATGAATATATGGTGCTTTTTGCCATTTGTTCTAACTTTTTATTTTAGGCCATAAAACTTTTGACAAAGAAAAGGTCATTGGATTCCTTTGAATGTTGTTGAATTTTTGAAGCCTATAATGTTGGGCGGTAGCTTGTTTTAATTTTGGAGAAAATGAATTTTTGGTAGGTGAGTTTGAGAACAAAGTTTTTATTTGGTCAATTTAATAGTTTAATCCTTTAATCTTTAAGAAATGATTTTCTTGAGAAAATAGTTTTTTGTTATCTGAGATTCATGTTGGATAACTTAAAGTGTGTATCTAATTAATTTGCATCAATCAAAATGAATCCATTTTTTAAAGCCTCCACCAATCATTCTATTTTGAAATTGTTAACACATAAGTATGACTTGTAAGAAATGATGAAAATTTTAACAATTTTAGTGCTTTTCCACGTTTCTTTTCTACTTATATTTTTACTCAATTTAAAGAAACATCCCACTCTATTCTACTTTCATATGATGTTATTTGACTAGGAGACAATTAAATCCAACCTTTAATTTCAGAGTTAATATTACAATACTATTTTAAAAGAATTACCTTACCAACATTCCCTTCTATTTTAATCTAACTCATTAAAGTGTTTGTTAATGTTTTTGGGTCTTGTTTCAAGTTAACTCAAGGCCAAGTATAACCGGATGGTTTGAGGTGGGTGTATGAATCATCGGCAAATTTAAGACGTGATCGTTGTGGTGCGAATTGTTGATGTTGGTTGCTTTTCAAGATTGTTGTATTTCTTCTCTTGCTTTCTTTTTAAGAGTGTTACTTTGTTGTTTTCTTACTTTGAATATTTCACCATTTTTTTGTTCCCCTAATTTTCTAATTTTGTTTAGTTTAGATTAGAAGACCGAATGGAAATTTTGTTGGATAAGAAGAATAATGGTGTTGCTGCATGCCTAATTTTTGCCACATTTACTACATTATTCATGTTCTTACTTCTATCACTTATATATATATTATAATATAAACATGTAAAAATCCCTATAAATATAATTCTATGTTAATTTCAACATTTGATATATATATATATATATATATATATATATAACTTAATAAAAAAAATTAAACCAAGCCTTTAAAAACATGTACATAATTATGCTAAATATATATTTTAGCTAGTTAGCATTTCAACCTTTTTAATCAACAACATTTTAATTTAGATTAATTTTTATAAATATAATAAATCGATAAAATATTTACAGTCCCTATAACAAAATGAAAAAGATAATTAAGTTGGCCATTTTTGAAAAAATATTTCAGGTTTGTTCTTTCTTTTCATCGTCTTTCTTCTCCTCTTCTTTTATGAGATTTTTCTTCTTCTTTCTTATACAATTTTTTAAAAAAAAAAATCAAACTATTATTTGGTTGTTTAGATCGTGTGACAAATATAAAAGATCATGAAAAAAATTGTTGGGACATTGAATAGCCAAAATCTAAATGATCGACAAATATAAAAGATTAGCAAAGAATCTTAAAACAAATCGTTTAGATTTGGTGGTCCAAATTTAACCGATCAAATCTAAATGATTGTGTCCCAAATCTAAACGATCGTGTACAAAAAAAAATAGTCAAATTTAAACGATCATGTACTAAATAATCTTTTTAAATAGTCGTTTAGATTTGACTGTCCAAATTTAAACGATCAAATCTAAACGATCGTGTACAAAAAATAAATGATCAATTTTCAAAAAATATTAAAAAAACATCGTGAAGATTTGACAACTCAAATTTAAACGATTAATTTAAACGAATGTGTACCAACAATTATTAAAAAAAAAATTGTTTAAATTTAGATTTGATCGTTTAGATTTGACTTCTCAAATCTAAAGGATCAAATTTAAACGATCGTAATAGCCAAATCTAAACGATCATTTTCCAAAAACTAAATGATCGTTTCCCAAATATATTATGTGTTGATTGTCAATTGATCGGGGCATTTTTTGAATTTTTCATTGTGGGCCTTTGGACTTTTTCTTCTTTCGAAATTGTTCTATACGGTGTAAATATCTTGCCACTTTGTTATATTTGAAAATAACCCTTTAATTTAGTACTAAAAACCATTAACTATTTATTCATGTGATTTTTGTATTTATGTCTGTTATATCATTTAATATTGGTTAATTTTCATAACTATAACAAAACACCAAAATATTTTACTGTAAATGTATCAAAATAAAAAATCTCATGATATTTTCATAAATTTCAGGTTTGCCCTCGAATAATGCAAACAATTTTTCACTTCTTTTTCTTCTTCTTCTTTTTGATTTACTCATCTTGTAAACTTGGAATCTTATTGAACTTTGATCTTCTTTAGAGCATGAAAGAATTGATTATATAAATAAAGTTAAGATAAGGAAATAGGCTATAAAATATATCTTGGTAGGTAAAATGGAAGGAAAGCATTGGTATTTTGGTTTGGAAATTGGTATTTTGGCCATAGAATAGGCGTCTAGAGGTTTGTTGTTGACAACCAAAATATATAGAGAGGTTATTTCAAGGTTGGTTAGGCGTTTGAAGTTGGCCTAGGCAAGAAGAGTTGTGTGAGAACCTCTAAAGAGGTTACCTTGGGTGAGAAGAGGCATGTTAGTTGTCACAATCGTAGCGTTTCAACCTTGGGATGAACAATTGTGCGACACTTGTTCTAACTCGATGAACAAGTCAGCCGATAAAAATCAAAAAGTCGCGGACAAAGTCGACGTATGATGTAACCTTTATTTGCTTTCTTGAAAATTTTGTTTATAAAATGTGAGAAAGAAAGAAATACTTTGAAATCGACGTTACAATATGCATTAAAGACTGTCAGTTGCAAAGGAAAAAGTTTGCTTGCAAAGAATACAATTAATGCTTGGGCGAGGATTCAATCGGTATCCCTCCCCTATAGTATATTTTGACTCTGGTAGACTTGCATATGAAAATGCCGAAACATCCCACCCAAACTTTATGACTTAAAATGAAAAGCAACTACCTAAACTAGATACAAGACATAAAGATAAGATAAATTGGAAGTATTCGGAGCATACGACAATAGGCAAATGCGCATTGGACAAGTATGATCGTGACAAACTCCTTCACTTAAATAGTTGACGTCCTCGTCGACCGGCAAAGCTGGAATCCTTTGATCTTCTGCTTCCACGCTTCACGACCATTAGTACGTCTTCCACTTGTTTTTTACACGGTGAGGTTCTTCCACTTTGCCATGAACTTATGTATCCCCCTCATGGGTCTTCTATTTTTCCTCACTTCCTTAGAGAGGACTTCTTCGGCTTCTGCTAGTCCCTCGTGTCTTCTCACGAGGTGGTGACCTTGGTGTTTCAAAAAACTGAGTCTATTCAGGTTGCCGTTTGACAAGGACCTGGTCTCCCACACGAAATCTAAGGGGCAATCTTTCTTATATGTCCACATTTTTTGCCGCTTCGAGGCTTCCTCTTGATCGGTTTGGACGATTTCTGATTTCTACTTCCACTTCTTGGTAGTATTGCAACCCTGAGGATTCTTATCAACATACGAAGGATCAACAGGGTGCGACTGAACAGCTGTAGAATTCACGACCTTCACTTTTTATGTATCCTTCTAATGAAGGTTCAGTCGTCTGGCTTTTGCCACCATTATGAAATTATGGGTTACACTAGAGTCAACCATATTGCCCTTTGAGTGCTTCTGGTTGATCCAGATGTCAATATATATTAGACCCCCTTTCGTACGTCTACTTGTCTCCCCTACTTTCTTCTAAAGAGACGACAAGAATATTATGGCCCCTATTCTAATATTCTGAACTTCCTCAAGTTGCCCAACTTTCTTCTCTGGTTGACTTGACTTGTCATCTGAGTCCGAAGCTAAAGAGGTCGTTCTATTCAGGCATTCCTTCGCCTGATGTGATCCATCACATATGCAGCAACTGAAGGGATGATTCGATGTGTTTGGACTATCACGTCTTCACCAGGTGTCCCCCATGTTGGATTGAGAAGGCTTGCGATCTCTATCGGGACTTCTATCTTTACTGACAGCCTTAGGAGAACTCGGTCAGCTATTTCTATTTCTTCCAGGTGAAGAACTTTGGTGACGCCTCAAATCTTCAGAGTCGCTAGACAGATTGAACAAGTGTTCAACTGTTGCATAGGCTGATATGAGGTCTTGAACTCTCTGCTCATATAGCTTAGTCCTTGCCCACGACTTCAACCGTTCAACAAAATTAAAGATTTTTTCCTTTTTGACCATATCAGATATATCTAACATCAGCCCTGTGAATTGCTTCACATACTCTCGAATGATTCCAGTGTGTTTTAATTCTCGCAGTTTCTGTCGAGCCAGAATTTCGACATTCTCAAGGAAAAAATGTGAGCGCAGTTCTTTCTTTAAGTTGTCCCAAGTGTCTATTGTGCAACGTCCTTCCTTAATGTCAACATACTGAGATCTCCACCATAACTATACATCTTCAGATAGACGCATGGTCGCCAATGTCCCTTTGGCTTCTTCCGTAATGATGTTCGTGGCCTTGAAGTACTGCTCAATATCAAAGATAAAGTTTTCCAAGGCCTTCGCATCTCTTGCCCCATAGAAGGGCTTGGGTTCTGGGATCTTCATCTTGCCAATGATAATTGCTCCTCCAGTCGGTGCTTGATTTACAAATGCTCGCATTGTAAGGTTTACCTTCGTGTTTACCTCTGTGATTTCATTCCTAACGACATCTAGGGTGGCTTAAAAATTCTTTGTCATGTCGTTTATCATTTCCATTATATTCTTCTAGAAGTTATCTAACTCACTAACTCGTTCTTCCATCTGCGTAGCAGACCCAATGAACTGTCCTCACACTCATAGGTGATGTTTCCAATTCTCATAAATAGTAACTCTAGAGTGTCAACTCTAGTTAACAAATCATGTATGGGTAATTCATCCAGACGACTGGACACCGCATCAATAGCATCAACTTTCTTGGAAACTTCTTCAAGCTGCTTTTCAAGAAATTGGATGGAATCAGGAACTTCCTCCAGGTGAAGCATCTGCTCTTCGATCCCCACTAATCGTTCGTTATGGGTCTTACCCGTCTATTTGGTAGTTGACATCTTTCTGTCTCAACTGTCAATTAGCCAATTTGTCTCTGATACCGCTTGTCACAATCGTAGTATTTCAACCTCGAGACAGACGATTGTACGACACTTGTTCTAATTTGATGAACAAGTGAGTCGATCAAAATTTGAAAGTCGCGGACAAAGTCGATGTATGATGTAACATTCCTTTGCGTTCTTAGAAAATTTGTTTATAAAACGTAAGAAAGAAAGAAATACATTGAAATCAACGTTACAATGTGCATTAAAGACTGTCAGTTGCAAGGAAAAATGTTTGCTTGCAAAGAGTACAATTAATGCTTAGGCGGAGATTCAACTGGTATGCCTCTCCTATAGTACATTTTCGGCTCCAGTAAGCTTGCATATGAAAATGTCGAAATGTCACATCCACGCTTTATGACTTAAAATGAAAAGCAACTACCTAAACTAGATATAGGACATAAAGATAATATAAATTGGGAGTATTCAGAGCATACGGCCATAGGCAAACACGCCTTGGACAAGTATGAGCGTGACACTAGGCAGCCAGAGAAAAACAGATACCTTAAGAGGTTATCTATGTGTTAAGCTTGGTGAGAAATAATCCTTAGAGGTTAGGTTGATGATAAGAGGCTAAGTAATGAAGGCATGACAATGCGTTTGGAGATTAGCAGTGTGACAAGAGAAGTTAGTTTGACTTTAACTTGACGTTTTGGCATGTCTATGGACATCAGACATTTTGGTTAAGCAAGAAGACGAAGAGGTGGACTCGGTCAATTGGATTCTAGGTGTCCTTTCATGCTTAATTTAAATTTTGACTGAAGGAGGTGTTGATAAAGTTTCATGCAGGTTTCAATATAACTAGGTTACTTGGGATGAATATTTCTCCCAAACCACCTATGTGTTTTGGATGAAATTAGTCTCAAAAGATCACAAATTAAGCCTATTTTCTAAGTTGGGTGTTGTACGAATTTGAGAAAGGGAAGTGTGAGTTTGAGTTGAAACAAGTAATGAGGGTTAGAATTTAGGTGATTTTGAGCTAGGTGGACTTCCAAAGGGCTGTAGAGTTCATCAGCTGGAATCTGAAGCTAAAACTTTGAGATAAGAAATTAGTTAACTTGAAACATCTTTCTAAAAGGAAGTAGTTCCATTTGAATCATGGATTTAAAGATATGAAGCTCTAAAGTAGACGTAAGGTTCTGGTCGAATTTGAGTTTCTAGGAAGATGATGTTATTGGTTGAGTATCATAGGTTTGTTAGGTGATTGAAGCATGAGTGCTGGGTTAAAAAAGGTTAGCGTGGCATTTTGGGTTTTCATTAGATGCATAAGATGTGCAAGGACCTGTGCGGCCAAACGAATACACGACAAGCCTCGCGTGAAGGTTATGCAAGATGCATTGGGCACGTGTGGAATGATCAGGCTTGATGCGTGAGGCGTGCGCGGGCAAGGCCTCTTGCGAGGTTAACACATGACCGGTCTGCCAAGCCATGTGCGAACGTGCAGCCTCTGTCACCCACCCCCTGTGCACCAGTCTTGCTTAATGAGTGTTTATGGGCTTTTTTTTTTTTTTTTTTTTTGGAAAAATTTAAGTAAGATTTTGGTGTTTTTAGGATAAAAGGGAATTAATTGGAATTATTTGCCATTATTTTAGGACAGTGAGAAATCGGGCAAGTCTACAGACCACGGGTTTGAACTATAATCTGTGAGTGAAAAATGAATTTATTAAAGATATTTTGACTTATAATTTATGAATATATGAGTTTGAAATTGATTTCTAAATCTAATTATTTATCAAATGTTTTAAGCATATCTTGATGATTAAATCTTGAGTTTACTTTACGAATCTACAACTATGTTTAAGAAAGTATTGAACTATGTTATTTAGAGATCATTTCAAAGTATGTAATGTATTTATGCTAAAGCTTATTGATTTACAAAGTCATGTTTACGAGTACGTTAAGTTCCGAAATAGAAATGTTATTGCCATAGAAAGTTGTTTAAAAGCATGAGTTTAAATAGAATGTTTTTAAGGAGAAAACCATGGTACTCTATATACCAACAAGTTTTCGATGGTTAATGTGCACAATCAGGAGTATAGGGCTACGCTAACCACTTAGCCTTTACCACCAAGTCCAATCAGGTAAGACCAAAGGTGCTCTGCTATCTTGATCAAGTTTATTATGTAATGGAATGACCAAAGGTGCTCTGCTAGTTTGATCGAGGTTTGATATGATAATAAGACTGAAGGTGTTCTGTTATCTTAACTAAGTTTTCTTGGGTATAAAGTATATAGAGATAAAAGAGTTTATTTAAAGAAATTATAAAGATGTTATGTTTATGTAATTTTATGAAAAAGATTTAAGTATGTTTGTTTTAAAATGTGTTTTATAAAACCGTCTCTATTTAGCTTACCCTTTCCAAATGTTTTTCCACTTTCCAGGTAGAGGTTGTGATCCAAGAACCTAACCATTGTCTTCAAGTGCGTTGTGCGAAGTTATAAATAAAGTTAATGGTGTTCGTTAGTACTTAGGCGTACCCATTTTGTGTACATAGGTTTTGTTAAGGGGTTAAGTTCAGTTATAGTTTTTGTATGGTTCTCAAAAAGGGTCTTAACGACACTTAACCTAAACTTGTTTCAATCTAATGTTAAAAGTTATATTAGTTTTGTTCTTGTATTTTCCCTTTGTGTAAGTCTTAAAGTACTTAAGTTGTTTAGCATGGTAAAAGATTAGTAGTCAGGGTCAACTGGTGTTGTTTAGAGAAGAAAAATGACGCTGGTTGGCTTCACACCACATCTCGAGCCGAGCAACCAGGTACTCGAGGTGGGGTGTGACACATCTCATCTTCATATTATCTTTTCTTCTCCAGTTTACAATATTATGATTACTTATGTAAATATTTACCAATTTCTTCATTTCCTCTTCTAGAATTATTTTTTGTTCTTCCTCATTTCTCATCTTATTTTTTTCTTCTTTCTATAAGATTTAAATGATATTAGTACATAATCTAAACGATTAGTGTTTTCTATCCTAGGTGGACAGAGATAGACTATTATCACTAATAAATCATTTAGACTAGGTACAAGAGCGTTTAGATTGGGTACAAGTTCATTTAGGCTAGATACAAGGGTACAAGATCATTTAGATTTTGGTACAAGAGTATAAAATCGTTTAAACTTGGTACGAGATCGTTTAGACACTTGCTACTAGATTGTTTAGACTTACTACGAGATTGTTTAAACTGGTACAAGATCGTTTAGACTAAGTACAAGGATACAAGATTGTTTAGATCACTTGGTACATGGTACAAGATTATTTAGACTTGCTACAAGGTCAATCGTTTAGACTTGCTAAGAAATCGTTTATTCTAGGTACAAAAACATTTTTTCACTCGTGTTTGACTAATTAATTGCAGGGGTATTTTTGTTATTTCACGTTGTGGGGGTTGTGAGCTTTTTATTAAGTCTAGCATATATTACGGTACATTTTTTTTTTTATTTTTAAACTTTTGAAAATTTTTCCTTGACAGTAATCTTTTAAATTTAAAATACTCTATTAACTTGTTAAAAGATAAAAAAATTCATGTCCCTTGATAATTCTTGAATAATATATTTGTAACAGGATATGTTTAGGTAATACTAATTAATTAATTACACCAAAAGTTTGGGAATTTTTATGAAAAATAATAGTTTGTTAAAGAAATATATATATATAATAAAGAATGAACCCAAAACCAAAATATTCAATGTTTTTTTTGATTAAATTGTGTTTGCAAAATCATTTTTACTCATGTAATTTTATTCTCAAACTCTTTTCACCTTCAACTATATTATTAATTTGAGAATCGTTCATCAATTATATATCATTCAAATTCACGTATCTCTATTCACCTATACCATTTCATATATAGGTGAATTTAGTGAATCCATTTGGTTTTCTCTATGGATCAATACAATTTTAGACCAGAAATAAATTATGTAGTTATTTTTTTATTTTGGGGAAAATTTGAATAATTTTAGCAATCTGATCATAAAAATAAAACGAAAAAAAAAAATGAAAGAGAATGTTAACATATGATATTATTCTTTTGATTGTGAGGTGAGAATAATGTATTATAAGAGAAAAAACTAAGCATTGACACAATTTCATATCTCATATCTAACAAAAAAAAAAAAAAAAAAAGATTAAATGAAATAAAAAAAGTATGAGAAAGAAAAAGAGAAGAAGTTGAGAGTAATATACATACATAGATCATAGCTTCTTAGCTAATTATATTTTGAGTTTTTCTTACATTGTTGTATTTATATAATTCAAGCATAATTTTATTAGAAATATCTTACAATTTCAATAGAAATGATATGAGATTGAAACCCCTAAAATTTAATATCCTGAATTTTAATATTAAATTTATACGTACAATTGCAATGAGTTGTTAACATAATAATTATTTTTCATTATTTATTTCATTTGAAGGGTATTTTTACAAATAAATTAATAATTAATTTTTTTTAAAAAAAAAAAGAAAAAAGAATGATCAATAAGGGCCCTAATTTAAAGAAAGCTATCAAGCCTAATTTAAACTCGATACTTAGTTTTATTGATCTGAATACTTAAACAACTTAAATTTTGAAACACGTGTGTTGATGATATGAATTAGGAAGAACAACTAATTTAAAAAATTGCATTCTGACAAAAATTCCTCCAATGGTAAAATAATAAATCAGCACATCTACAAATGAATATATTATTATCTTTGGCTGTTCATGAACAACATTGTAGATATATAACTCCTTGCCTACTTGAGGTTGTTCAACTTATATTAGAAAGAAGAGAAAAATGTAACTTCAGTTTCCAAATAATCATACAAAGAAAGAATGAGCTTTGGATTGGTGAAGAAAATATACATACATGGAAGTATTATACTCACCATTTCCTTCTTCTTCTCTTCTTCCACTTTCTTGGATTTCCCTCACATAAATTTGCAACAAATTCATTCTTGTGTTTTGTATTTATAGTACTTCTTGTACAATTTTGATAGTTTTTAGTTTCAATATAATAATAATAATAATAATACCGTTCAATATGAAATTTTGAGACCAATTAAACAAATTGATTCTTGTGTTATGTATTTATAGTACTTTCTTCTACAATTTAGAGAAAATTGTCTGAAGACTTAGAAGACTCCCTAACTTTTGAAGCCAACTACCCTCGAAGATTGAAACTCCTTTGAAGATATAAGCTTTTTTCTAAGGCTCAAACTTTAAAAACATCACGTGTTCCGCTTCCTCAAATTAAATGTAAACATCCAAATGAGAGAGAAGTGTAAACATTCAAATGAGAGATAATCAGAGGATCAAATTCTAGAGATCGAACCACGTCGCATCAAATCAACACAAATACAACATCAACTCAAGTTCAACTCCACGGATCAATTTTCTTTTCGAAAATCTCGTGTGAACAAATAGCAACATTAAAAATGAATTGTAACCTTTATCATAATTATCTATCGAAAATTAATTTATCAGCTACAAATATTTAGTTTTTGGAAGGAAAAAATATTGTTTTCATTTTTTATGTCATATATATATAATGTTGGAATTTATGTCCTAAAACACATAGTTTATAGTTTATAATTATATTATATTCAATAAACTGGTTCTTGAGCTCTTATTAGTGAAAATTGAATATTATAATCTTAAATCCAATAAACTAAGATCCCAAGGCTATTTGCTGTAGACTTGAACTTTATGTAGAGACATAAATGTGGATCAAGTTCGAGTATATAACCCAAACGATCTATAGTATATGAATAAGGTTGGACGCCTTATTCTGGGGACACTATGGATACAACATGCTTTGTAGTTAGTACAAACGATGTGATTCTAAATCATTCATGTAGATACTTGGAAGTGAGGGCATTCTATATAAAGAGTTTACATAAGGTTGAAATCATGAAATAGTCACTTTTAAGTTATTAGTATAAAACTCACTATTTTAATGATTGACGACCTAGGTAACTTAATCTTAATCCTAAGCTAATTATGAAATTCTGTTCACATGAAATAGTACTTAGATCTGAATAGGTGATGGCAGCTCAACAGTGCTGGTTTAATAAGCCTCTTATTTTAGGGGTAAGATCAGGTGGATGGCTAAGGACATAGGGTGCAAAACGAAATTCACTCCTACCCACTTTAGGGTTAGTAGATAGGTTGTTCCCTTAAGAACTGAATCCAAGTCTTGAACAAGAGGCCTCACACTCTCTCATTGGCCCGAGAGGGATTTGATTTATAGGTTGGACCTTAAACCAATTGTTCAATTGTGGATAACTGGGACTTAAGGAGCAAGATGTAGTCTTGGGGATAAAACGATATTTTGGTCCAGTCGAGGTTATGAACAACCTATGAAGAATTAACATACTGATTATGTTTATATTAGATGAACACAAATATATCTATAGTGAGGGAAGTACTGCAACTATGAGACTTTAGTGGAATGACCCGTTAGTTAGTAAATGTTGATTAGCTTGATTTAAAAGAGTTTAGCTAGTTAATCTTGGATCGTTAAATCCCATGATCTATAAGTCCATTAGGTTTTCGTACTAGCTCATATGGAATTAACTTAGAATAATATGTTGGAACAATTCGAATTGTTCGAATTAGGTAAAGAGAGAGAAACTGACAAGTATATGTGACATAGTCGTTCGTTATAACTTTGAGATAGAGCTTTATATTTAAATGTGATTTAAATATTAAAAATATGAATATAATACAGATTCATATTTGGAAGGTTGAAATTGATGAAAATGATCAAAGTTGTGAAAAGTCAAAATGTTGACTTTTGCCTTTCAAAAGTCAAACATTGACCGACGTTTTATTCAAATGTGCTTTGAATTTCAGAAAAATGAATGCAGATTCATGCTCGGAAGGTCGAAATTAGTAAAGACTGACAAAATGGTAAAAAGTCAAAATGTTGATTTTTAAATTGACTTGAAAAAGTCAAAGTTTGATTTTGACTTGAATGGTCAAATGACCATATTGCCCTTGGACTAAAGTTAATGGAAAAATCCAACATTTTATTAGATAATCCCACTAAGACTTAGTGGAACCAGTGACTACATAATATGTAAACACCCATCCCACTAAGTTCCCTAATGGTTAATGGAATGTTAAGTGTTGAGATTTGACAAACTAATTACATTCAATTTTGCATGTAATTAGGTTATTTAAAGACTTTTTTTCAAATATGAAAAGGCTTTTGCTAATTTAGTAATTTTTTAGTTTACACAGAATTTATACCAATTTCATTTTTCTCTCTCAAGTCTCAACCTAATTTCCACCTTCAAAATTCCATCTTTCTCAATTTCCTCCGCCTTACATGTTCCACAACCTGATTCTAAGTCTAGAGAATAGCAAGTAAACTCTAGTGGTGATCTTAGCTTCGAGTTCGTGAGAAGATTACGTGGATTGAGAAATCTTCAAAGATATATATGTATTCCCTTGACCCTAATTTAGTTTAACTGGGGTAGTTATCAAGCATTATAATCTCTAAATTATTTAGATACATCAACTAGAGTAAAATTGTTCTTGTTTTTCGTTGCGCATATCTCGTTTTCCTTCATGTAATTGTTTTAAAAATAAAGGGTAAATTTGTCAAAAGAAAATCTATATTATGGCGTTTTATATATTATATACTATATATTATAGATATATAGATATATAGATATAGTCCATTAAAACTAAGCAATCTTACAAAAGAAATTATTTTCCTATATATGAATGTTTAGATTTACAACCCAATGCCACTAATAATTGTTGCTAATACTCTTTGAACACCTTTTATACAGTCGTTCTTAGGCTGTTTTATATGTTCGTACTTGTTTTAAAAAAATGTGAAAATTTATTGAACCATAAAATTTCGATTAAAAGAAGAATTATTTTTTACAGTCAATACATGTGTGTGCTTCCATATATACCATCTACGGTCTACTCACTCCTTAACTCTCCAAAATAAATGAAATTGCTACTCCCATGTGTTTTATGGTCTTTGTGCCTAAAATATGGATGTACGTTATTCCAAACAACTTGTTCTAGTAGTCGTTGTATCCTACTAAAACGTTTGTTTATAGTAAACTAATAATTGCCTTCAAAACATTGTTTATTTAGGGGGTATCCATTGATAGATTGATATTTATACAAGATTTTGAAGTTCAACTTTAGTTTCTTAGTAGTTACTTTTCATTTGAAAATACACTATATGTAACATATTGTATGCAATGTAATGTATAAATTGCTTTTACGTATGAATTTTACACAAAGTTAGAATAAGTCTTTTTCGTATAAAGTTTAAATGGAGTCGTCTCATAATAAAAACATGGTAGGGTTGAAACTTAACCCCCACCTATAAAGTTGGGCAAGGACAGGAATAGGGACACTCAGCAAACAAAGGCCCCTCTTTGGAGACATGCTTTCAAGAGGGTAGGTTTATTATTACTCCAAGTCATGATTGTGAAGCCTTTCAAGGGTATTGAATTTCCATCAACATTATTTCTTTTTTTGTTTACAAGAGTTTAATTTGACATTGGATAGATAATAGGAAAATGATGGTGGGTTGTTCTGTGATGGAACAAGCTTTTACACTCGTGCAAATTCTCACTTGTTTCATCTTAAATTTGTTATTGTTCCTAAACTATCTTTCAATAGTGTATTTTTTCTCCTACATTTTAAAAGGAGAATTTTATTGGATAGGTTTTTAGAATATTATATAGCAAATATGATGCACAATTTTAGAATTGCAAATATTGCAAAATTCTGGTGCTTCCAAATATTTTCCTATCTTAAATAAGTTATTATTTCTAAATTACTCTTCAAGATGTTTCTTTTCCACTTTTTTAAGTCCTAGTCATCCTTTTTCTTATGTTCTCTGCGTTTCGTTTATCTATTTCTTCCTGATCATCAGTACATTTTAATTGGTTTTAGAAATTGATAAGGACGTCTTTATTTATGAATCATTTGTCAAGTCATTCAAAACTCATATGTATATGGATTTCTGATTTTGATTTCGTCCTTCATTATTATTCATTTCGGTTTTGTCCTATGTGGTTTTAGGGTTTTTTTTTTTTTTGTATTCTTTAAGGATTTGAATGATATTTTAAGTTTTATTTATGGTTTTGCTTTTTTTTTTTTTTTTTTTTTTTTTTTTTTTTTTGGTTTCGAAGTGGTGTATCAAGCATTTCAAATTGGTTGAGTGTACCAGTGAAGCATGACAAGTTTATCAATGCAAAATGTATCAAGAAAAATCTAGTGTAATAAAGAGTATTAGGTGTATTAAGATATTTCAGGTGTTATCAAAAGGTATTGTGTACATCAAATAGTATTAGATGCATCAAGTGTATCAAGGTCCAAAAGGTATCAAAAAATATCAAATGCACATCAAGTGTATCAATGGGTATTAGTTGTATTAGGTGTATCAAATGTATATCACTAACGAGGGTATTTGTGCTATTTTACCCGGGTATATGTGAGTTGAACTTTATTTTTGCCATTTTTACAAACAATGAATATGTGTGCTATGAACTTAATTATTATAACTTTTTTTTTTTTTTTTTTTTTGCAATTGCCCCTTAGTTAATATTGAAGGGAATAGAGCCCTAAGCAACAAAATAATTAAACAGAACCATTAACTCAATTTTAATTTCAAAACCTAAAAGTACCATTACATTGACAAATAAACTAATTTTGTATGCTAAGCGTACTTTAAAAAAAATACAGAGAACAAAAATGTACTTACTTTAGTTTAGGACTATGTATCAGAAATCACGTTCAATTTTGGGGTACCACCACGAACACCTTTCTATTCTTTGAGCTGAGATTTTAGTTTGTGGGAATCCAAATGGGAAGGGGAATATTATAGAGAGTAATTTATGTGGGAGAAAATGGAGAGTACAAAAGTAAAATACCACTTTCCTTTTGGAGAAAAAAAACTATTTCTTCATCATTCTCCCCCTCCCTTTTCTTCAAAATATATTATTGTAAAATCAATAAATTAATTAAATAATACTTAAAAATATTTCATTTAAATCATTTAAATGAATATCTCTCCCCTAACCTATAATTTTAATTTAATTAAATCAAATTAAACTAAACTATTAATTAATTCTCCAATTAATTAGTTGCTAAAAATATTTAATTTAATTCAAATTTGAATCATATTCAAATATATATCATATACACATTAAATTTTAACCTATAGTTTTAATATAAATCTAATTCACATTAAATTAATATTTGAACTCATTTAAATATATTATTCTCATAAATTAATTTTGAATCATATTCAAAATTAAAATTTATATAATAAAGTTTAATTAAAATATAAATTTGATACTATAATATATCACCATACATTATATTAATTTCTAAAGTAAGTTTGAGCATTTTAAATTAGAATCAATATATATAAACTTGATACTATAATTTATCACCATACATTATATTAATTTCCAAAGTAATTTGAGCATTTTAAATTAGAATCAATATATATAAACTTGATACTATAATTTATCACCATACATTATATTAATTTTCAAAGTAAGTTTAATTAAAATATAAACTTGGTACATGGCACCGAGAGGTTGTCATCCTTAAAAAAGAAGTGGTGTAAGTCTTGTAGGTAAACACTTTTAGATAGATCTCGTTTAACCAAGTTTTATCATTTGCATTGCAAGATACAAGCAAGTGTGGCGTTTAAAACACTGAGATGTGCTCGCCTTAATGAGAAGCTAGTTGATTGATCTCTATCGCATCAAGGTTTTCGTCTGGCTTAATTGCCTAATTACGTGAAGACCCTCCTTCACTCTTTCTTAATATCAAGTTAGTTCACATTTCCATCTCGCAACCATTCTTATCACCTTTTACAGAATTCTCTAATAATGTAGATAGTAGTCAACATGAGTTTAGCTCAACTAGCACATGTATGTTCTTGTGAACAAGAGGTCCCGGATTCAAATCCCCACCCGAATATTTAATACAATACCTTTGTAAAAAAAATAATGTAGATAGTAGACTTAGCTTAGATATATATACATTTAGTTTATATTGTATAGATAGTTATTTTATACTTCTTAGATGAAGAGTAAGCCTTAGAGGCAACACTCTTACAAATTTGATTTTTCTTGACGCACACAAATTTTGATTTCTTGATGGTCATGCTAAAAGACAAGACGATCTTAACCGTCAAGAAAAGATCCCTTATTTTGTTGCAATTCGTTGACGGTAAAAAAACCATCCAGAATTTCTGGATGGACAATACATATAAAAAATATCACATTATTTGACGGACATTGGTCATAAAAAAAATCCTCGAAAAACAATTTGGTTTGCCTCATCAAGGAATGAATTTCAACCATGAAGGAAATAAGAAATTTATTTTTCAAATTATGGTTTTTCTTGATGGACAACAACCATTGACGCAAACCTCTCTTGACCAGTAACGACCACCAAGGAAGTGCGAGATAGTGTATGAATAATCAAACCTATTATTAATCAAGATATTAAATTTATGGGGAAAATTCAAGAAAGTGGGAGACAGCCACTCATAACAATTGACAGTCCAAAGTCATAGTCACTGCCACGCGGGTTTGCAGATTTTTTTGACTGTAAAATCTAAAGTTGTGGACAATGGTGTTCAATTATTTATACCATCATGGACAAAGCTCTTAAGTCTTGAGCTTCCTTCGCTAATTCACAGCAACAGTAATGGCTTCTATCAATAATATCATTTTGATAATCTTCAAACTGCTTTTCTTCACACTGCTTCTCATCACTACCTCTTCAGCTTTCCAACCCCAACTTCATGAACCTCACTTTCGTAAGATCTCTCCTTCCCATTATTGATCTTCTTTTATTATTTTTCCTTGGTGGGTGTTACGGTTAATATTTCTATAAATTTTAGAAACATATTCCACATATCTAGTAATTTACTTTGCATGAAAATTGTTATTTTTCTTTAACCAATATTTTGTTAAGACTTAAGTTTGAGGTTATAACAAATTAACTAACATTATGAAACTTAATTTGTTGTAAAAAAAAGATTAATTTTGAGTTATAATATGGTAATTGTTTTGAATTAAAGGTAAGAAGATGAGGATGGAGTATAGAAGTGTTAGAAAGGCTGCGTTGGGAGGAAAGCCAGCAGTTTATGATTTCCCTTGGAAAGGTGGTTATAATCCTCCTCACAACAACCGTTGATGTCTCTATATTATTGGATCAACAGATTATCAACCTTACAACCCTACAAATATTAATTTATGATCTTTTTGTTGTTGTTTTGTTTCTATTATGTGTTCGTCTCTGTTGGTCACAATACCCAAATATCTTCTCTTTTATGTGTTCTTCTCTTTATTCTTAATAATTGTTTTCTTTTGCTCTCTCTCGATGTTGTTCTCTTTGTTTGTTGTTGTTTGTTTTCTATAAAACATTTTTAATCATAATAAACGATATTCTTTATAAATGATAGGTTGACTAATGAGTAGGGTAGGGTTTAACAGAGATATTCAAATGTGATACTATAACAATTTTGGTCTCTACCCACACAAAGAAATGTGATCAGATATTAAGAAAAACATGGGTAGAGCTTTTGTTGACGTTATTTTTTGTGTGGTCGGAATCCCGTCGTTTTTTCATTTGCCCAGGTTGTTGACATTACGTTGCCGTCCATGTCAATTATATTAAACTTGTGGGTAGAAAAGACATTTCTGCCAATGAAATGAATGTCGATGAAAAAATATTTTTGCCTATGATCATCGTCATGTTGGCAAAAATTAATAGAATTTCTATCCACTTTTGTTTTATGGATATAAATTCTTTCTATCTACAAAATTATAAGCTTTGATATTAATTTTATGTGTTCAACCATGGATTACTCAAAAAACCTATTATTTTGCTTACACTTGGACAAATAATAGGAAAATGTGTATTACGGAGGATTTAGTGACAATGCCAAAAGTAGAGATATAGTGAGCATGTCACATTCGATGACTATGACTCGCTGTGTAAAGGGACTTCGATATGACTTTAACATATACACTTTAATCGTACAATGCTAAGACTAACCCTCTGTCTCTCCTCATTTGATTCCATATCAATCACCTTTTATATGGTCTCAAAGCAAATATCTTCTACTCCAAATAATTATCCTTCAACAATTAATTTATTTTTATCCGTTTCCCAAATCAAATATCCAACTGCTCACAAAAATATTATATTGGTGACAATATAATTATTTTTACTTCCCACAAATTAATTATATATATATACAAATACATATAATTAACATAACTTTTAAAATCCACAACTTTAATTAAAACCACACAACATACAATTTAATCTAATTATCAACCAAACACAACAATTCAAATCCTCTAATTAATTAAATATTCATCCAACAATATTTAGTTAATTCCAATTTTCACAAAATAAAATCATCCTCAATCATTTTTTTCTCAAAATAACACCCAATAAAGTTGTAATGCCTCAAGTTTAAGAGATGAACATGAATGAATCTTATATCACATCTGAATAAGAGGGATCCTAAAGACATGAAATTAATGTTAAGAAAAACTTAAAACAAATAAAAGTTACTACTTGTACCAATATGGTGCATCTTTCTTTTTTGTGGCTCAATCATAGGAACTCCAAAGTTTACGTCGTGTGCGGTCCAGATCCACGTTGTCGGCCGCCATACCTGTCTCCGTTCGCGAAGCAAAGCAGCGCGACCCTCTGCCTTCCAGTCGCAGCGCGACCCTCTGCCTTCCAGTCGCCGCGTGACCCTTTGCCTTCCAATCGTGTGTTCCAAGTCGGCCCATACTCCAATCTTCCTTGCAATCTCTTTTGCTTTAGTTTTGTGCGTCGTTGCCTCTACATTGTTGTAAGTTTGTTTTAGTAAGGACGAAATTGATGGGTTATGAGGTTCTGCATTGTAAATACATTAAGATGTGATGTTTGTTTTTTGGTTGAATTGATGTTATTCTAGAAGGTGACATTGGAGAGTTGGTGTTAAGGTTCTTGGGTTTCGCAGTAAGCTTCGTAGGAGTTCGATTCTTTACTCCTTGGGTAAGTTGTCAAATTCATGTTTGGGGTGGGTTGGATGGATTTAGTTAATTGGAAATTTTCTAGCTCTCTGTTGTTATGGCTAGATTACATTGTTGATTTTATGTTTGTTTATGTTTAGGATTTGATTGTTGGAATTAGTTCGACCAAGGATTTTTGCATAAAAATTGAGGTAAGGGTTTCTCTACTACTAGACTCAACCACCGTTATATATATATGTATTGATGTAGACTGGTGTTGAATGTGTATGTGAATGATTGGAATTGTGTATATACATAAATTGACGTAGACTTGATGTTGAATGCATATGAAGATTGTCTGGGATTAAATATGTAGCTGTGGATGTAGGCAGGACGATCTTAGTAGATTGTGTTGTATAAAATTTTGGATATGAACTTGTGACTTTGATTCGATTGGGTGTAAGTTGTACTAAAGTGTGACTTGTACTGGTGAACTGAGGGGCGTTATGACTTTGTGGTTTGATTGACTGATGTATTAAAATGTTATTGATTGATTGATGTATTAAAATGTTACCAACGGTCTTTGGACTAAAGTGAGATAGATTGACTGTTAGGACGTTAAGTGAGAGAATTACATATGTTGAAGTAGTTGAACGGTGTTATAAATGATTGTTAAGAGGTTTAGACTGGACTGAGGGGAAAATTGTTAGCTTTTATTGAGATGTGTGCCTTGCAGGTGTCCTACAGATCACCAATTATTATGCATCCTTCAGGAGCATTAGACTGATATGTGTTTCTGCAGAACACTAGACTGAAATGTACGTCCCTCGGGGCGTTAGACTGATATGTGTATTCTATGGGATCACAAGACTGTGATTGTGCATGGTATCCCAATAGGACGTTAACAATTTATTTTTCCCTAACGAGACCAGTAGTGAGTCTCTTACTGAGTATGTTTATACTCACCCCTTTATGTTTAATTTTTTAGGCCAAGGTAACAAGGGTGGCAAACCGGTGAGGGGCAGGAAGGAAGTGTGATAGCCATAGGGAACATCTTTATTTTGCTTCCGCTTTATGTTTTGATGTTTAAAACATTATGTTGAAACTTAGTTTACGAACTATTACTTTGGTAAACAGTACTTTTAAAGTTTTAGTTGTTTGAAATCGGGCCTGTTTAAAGTTGTTTTTCCTCGATTATATGTTTTTCAAATGTCTTATATTCATTTTGTATCCATCAAGATCTTTTGTCTAAAGTTAATGACCTCGATTTAGATAGAAAGGTTGGACCGTTACATCACAAGTCGTCGTCCTCTAACATGAACTGTCTGATAATTAGGACTACTTGGATCATCAAAATCAGACGGTAGATTTGCAATGACTTCTCTGATGAGCTTGGGATAGAAGGGTCCAACATTTAGGATTGTCTGGGAGAGTCTTGTCTGGTTTATCAGCTCCATTATCGCTACACGGGACTGATGTTTGTCTGACACATTAACCTCATCAGCCAGACGCCTCTGCACCACAAATCTCCAAGCTGAGCATTCTCCTCATGATGAAATGAGATTCCATGAATAAGAACAGAGGGAATATTTCGAGGAAGTCTTCTTCGCCAAGTTTTGATTGTTACCCCCCTAGGTTTAGGTACCTTGGTTGGAGGAGGAGGAGACGAAGTTTCGTCTGCTACCCCAGCTGAGGAAGATGGAGGAGCCTATTGAGCAGCCGAAGGCTGTGCAGGAGATGAAGAAGGTCGTGCATGAGATGAAGATGAAGGTGCTCGAGAGGGTGGAGCCCCTTGTTCAAGACTTGGATTTAGTCCTTAAGGAAATGATTTATCTACTAACCCTAAAGCGAGTAGAAGTGATTCTATCTTGCACCCTATGTCCCTAACTATCCACCCGGTCCTACCCCTTAAATGGAAGGCTTATTGGATCAGTGTTGTTGAATTGCATTCACCTATGTAGATTGAAGGATAATTTCGTTTGAGCAGAAGTTCATAGTTAGCTCAGGGTTAAGGTTAAGTTACCTAGGTTATCAATAATCAAAATAGTCAGATTTATATAGTCAACGATGTTATAATGTAAAAGTGACTATTTCATGGTTTTAGTCTTATGTAAACTCTTTACATAGGGCCCCCACTTTTATGTCTCCACATGAACAATTTAGGATTACATCGTTTGTACTAACTAAGTAGGACACATCCATAGTGTCCCTAGAATAAGACACTCAACCTTATTTATATATTATAGATCATTTAGACTACATACTCGAACTTGATCCATGTTTATGTCTTTACAAAAAATTCAAGTCTACACTAGGTAGCCTCATAACCTTAGTTTATTAGATTCAAGATTATGTATTCAATTTTAACTAATAAGTCCTCAATAACAACTTTATTGAATAGAATATAATTTAAACTACAAACTGAGTTTTAGGATATAAATTCCAACATTTTATTTTTTGAGTTTTAAAAGAAATAATTTTATTAAGATATATAATAAGAAACTATTATTTTTGTTCGTGTATAAGGACTAGTTGAGTTTAAATCTCTGCCATTTAATTTTCCTTTACAAGATCCAATGGATCAAATTTAATTTAGATTTGAACGTCTACTCTTTCTATTTAAAGACATCTTCTTCTCCAAATTAACACATACATTTGATACAACATTTATACATTTTATTTTCAATCCTCTAACAAAAAATAAAAAGTTTTCATTGTTGCTCTCTCCGAGCTTCAATTTTCTAATTTTCATCTTATTCTTGAGAGGAAAATTTTATTGTTTTGAGGATTGATTTGTTTTTTGCCAAAAAATTGTAAATCTACTCAATAAGAGAGTTTCCTCACATTGTGCTTCATTTCAAATTCATTATAAAGGGTTGCTCTTGATCCCTAAAAAGAGTGGTTGTAAAAGTTTGATCCTAAATGGTGGAAATGATCAAATTTGATCTTGCACTTGAAAAAGGAATGATGTACAGTTTGACTCTAAGCCGTGGAACGAGTCAAGTTTGAGTGAAGTACCCAAGAGAAGCTTAGGATGTGGATGTAGGCTGGTTGCGCTGGACCATTATAAAATTATCGGTGTCAGGTTATTTATCTATTTCCTATTTAGCTTTTCAATTAATTTGTTAATATAGTTCATTGCACAAAATTAATTGCTACAATTTGCGCTTGAATTTGTTTATGTCATTTTATAGGTAATTTTGATGCTAATGCATTTGAATGAAATTGTTGTATAAATTACTTATTAGCAAAAAGTTTATTAATTTGTTTAATTGGACCCGCTTGGTAAAATGTTTTCATTAATATGTAAAAACCCTATTCACCATCCTTTAGAGTTGCCACACGAATCCTAGAACGGTCGCTCAACTAAAAACTAATAGTTGTAGACTTTGTTGGATATAATCAATCAATAAAGAGTTGAACATCCACAAATCACACATAACTACAGCTAGATCAAATTACCATTTCACCACAAATTCTCTAGTGAAAAAATAACTTATAGTTCAACTATAAGCTAATACCACTCGATGGCCTTATTGAGAGGTTGAGACCTCATTGTTCAAGACTCAAAATCAATTATTAAGAAAGCAATTTATCTACTTTTCCAAGGAAAATGGAAAAAAGTGAATTCCATCTTGTGTAGATGTGAAGGTCGCGTACTAATAGAGGAGTTTCTTGTAAATTAGTTTTTAAAGACAACATAATAAAGCTAAGTAGGAATTTTGAGATAATACGAAAAAAGGGGCAGAAGGCAAAGGAATTAGACAACATGTTATGAAGAAAGGAAACACGGTACAATAGGATAATGCAAGAACAGAAGGTGGCAATGAGCACTTAACCATTTATTAGGTGATGAGCTAGGCGAGGAGGAATATGCTTAGTCAGTTAAAACGAGTTATGTTTAAGTTAAGCATAGTTTAAGAAGGATAATAAACTAACACATGTAACGCACTACGTAAGAGTTGTCAAGTTTAGAAGAAGTGTTAAGCTGACTAACCTGAACGAAGTATAAATAGGTTTAAAATGAATTAATTGAACTATTTTAGAAAAGAGAAATTTCTATTAGGGGAGTAAAATGTGAAGTTTCGTTATAGGACTAGGCAACAAGAGGGAAGAAGAGTTGGGCCCTAAGTTGTGAAATGGAAAAATACAAGCTTAGCTGGGTGAGTGACTCTTCAAAAGAAAAGCAAGCTTTTGAAAAATGTTTTTACCACCAAATTCATGTCGTGAGATATGCTTTTGTTGTAATCTCATACATACTTATAAGATGACATAACTAATTGAAGTATGCCTATGTTTGTGATGTTGTCTGGTTGTGATGCATGTATGTTTACAAAACCATTAACCTTATTTCTAATCAAAAGCTAGCTATTATGTGCACTTAAGATCAGAGGTTGTCATGGATTGAGTGGTTCGGTTGGTAGAAGAATGGTTGAACACATTGAGTGCTCCATGTTTAAGTCAGCCCCCGGAGCAACTAGTATTGAATGAGGGTCCTTAGTGATGCTAATGGTGAAGTTGTAATCATCGCAATAGTTCTGATGTTAAGAAAGTTCAATTTTCAGACGTTAGGAATAAGTAGAGACTAATACGATTATTGTGTTGTTTACTACATAATGAGTCGTTAAGATTTTTCTGAAATAACAAAGCTTTTATTTTATGCAATTGTATTCCTCAAAATGTACTTCTAAATCCTTATCGCTCACTAAGCTATTAGCTTACGTTTTGAGTTTTCCCTGCCTAGGTTAAGTGAAGAAGTGCAATCAAGCAAGACAAAAGGAGGCTATTGTTAAGTTCTTGTTGTGTTGCATGGTAGTAGTCAGCTTAAGTTTTATAATTCTTTAAGTTTTAACTTGTACGCTTGTGTTGTAATAAAATTGTTAATAAAATGATTACTTTTTTTTCATATTACCTGTTGTCCTACTACTTGGTAAAAGTTTTCACCCGCATTATCATGCCTAAGGTTTAAGTTAAATTTAAAGAAGTGTCTAGGTGTTCTGCGTTCTACCTTGATACATGGGTTTTCCCAAGTCATGTCCACACTCAATACGTAAAGGGCACATTCTAGGTGGGGTCGTGATAGTAGTCGTGTTCATAGGTCCTTACTCAAAAAAATATCCAAAGTGATAGGTTTGTTGAGTCAGTTATCAAAGTCACTCTTACACATACAAATCAAAGAATTGTCTTCGTAAAAAGAAGTTCATAACTCACTCAAGATTATGGCCAAATCTCCTATGATCAACCTAGTGAAATATTGGTTCCTTCAAGCAAATGGTGTTATAAAGAGAAACCAATTATTTCGCAATTCAATCTTGTATAAGCTTTTTTATATAGGATTCCCCCACTCACTTGTTTTCACATCAACAATATGGTTCATATTGTAAACTTGCATCTTACCTAGTAATTAAAAAATAGATTGTATCCGTAGTGTTACTAAGATGACAGCCAATGTTCATCCATTTACTCCAAACCTTATGAAAGTTACTAAGGTGAGTCATGACACTCAATGTTCATCCATTTAGGTTATAATTTTAACATGAATGACATGTATATCAACCACAGGCTCTTTAATTGACATTATATAACATTGAAATTTAGTTTAATGGATTAAATTATTGCAATCTAGGTGTGAAATAAAATTCTTCTTATTTTATTTTTGTGTTATCAAACTTCAAGGCAGGAGATACACTAGAATTATGAGACTCAATCCAACATTAGAATAATTAGTGGTTTGGTGAAATATAAATATTATTAACCTAAGTGTACGAATAATATAAGCATGTATTCTCATCAATTATGTAAAAGCATATTAATCAAATGTATAAACATATGTATGGATAAAAAAAAGGGTTTAATTATTTAATCTGTAGCTCTAATGTATGAACTAACTCTGACCCTCGCACTGAAAAACCAATTGATATGGAGAATATGTAATTAAGTATATATATGAAGGGTAAGAAGGTTTGTGACATTTTAGGGAAGAGGGAAGAGAAGAAAGAAACAAGATTGTTGTTAGTAATCCAAAATTTGGAAGCAATCTTGATAAAAATTCTTACCAGAAACGAAACAAGAAAATAACGAAAAAAGAGAAATGAAACATATATAGAAGATTATAAAGGAGCCTAAAAATATTTCTGATGAGGTAACGGTGAGTTGGATGAACGGCGGAGATTGACAATGACAACGAATTTGGTAAATACAATTGAATTTGAAGTCTAATTTTACACGGTAAAGGCCACAAAACCGTTGGTGCGACCCCACAATGGCCGTTGTTCCATTTCCACTTCTCGCTCTCTTTTCCATCTCTCTTCTTCTTCCTTCATTCTCTTCATTTTCCAGCTTCCAAAATCCACACACTATTCTCTCAAATTTTCCCTTCAAACCCCAGCTCTGATTTTCAATTCCCCTCCCAACTATTTTGCCCACATTTCTCTTTTTACGCTCGATTTTATTTTGAGGCATTTGGGCAATTTGGTTTGAGTTGTGATGTTGTTATCCGTCTAATCTGCGTGTTTTAGAGGTGGGGTTTGTGGGATTTTTGAGAGAAAGAGAATGTCGAATCTATATGGGGATTATAATCAGAAGATTGATTATGTTTTCAAAGTTGTGTTGATCGGAGATTCGGCTGTCGGCAAAACCCAGCTCCTTGCTCGATTTTCTCGGAATGAATTTAGCGTTGATTCCAAAGCTACTATTGGAGTCGAGTTTCAGACTAAAACTCTCGTCATTGATCAAAAAACAGTGAAAGCCCAGATATGGGATACTGCAGGACAAGAAAGGTTTGTGCCCCTTTTTTTTTTTCTTTTGTGGGGTTCATTGGTTTTTTAGACTACTTCATTGTTCAAGGAGTTTGGATCTGTGTAAGCTTTTGAAATTCGTAAAATCCAAACGAGCTTTTGAGCTTTTGTAATAATTAATAGGTTGTATATTTTGAATGAATGTATGATACAAGATAGAGTTTGACAACAAGGAGTTTGGAATCCTCCAATAGAATGTCAGTAATGGAAGGAATGTCAGTAATGGTGAAAAACCAAGCCTTAGGAGGATATCATCTGAAGATGTGAAACATGGTGTTTGAAAATGATGTCTGGTTGAAATTGTTTTTCACTCACTTTTTAATTGTCCCTAGGTAGATTTCCTCTTCGGCTTATGTTGATGATATTAGGTTTTGCTGTTTTTATCATATATAACTGCAGCTTTGCTGCAATATTATGCTGTTTCAGATTAAATAAAATTATTGTGATAGGACTAGTAGGCCATGTGTTTGTTTTACATATGCTCAAAAGAGAAATGAGAGAACGAATTTCTAGAAGAAAGCTAATGTGAAGGTGAAAGGGTGCGAGTTATGTCTGATGGAAATAGTTTGGAGTTTGGTGTACTGTGGCCCATCAATGGAAATGCATATAAAACGGGAGAAAAGTAAAGCATAAATGTGAGATAAAGAAGATGAAAGAAGATGGGAGAGTTGTGAAAAAACTGCACGAAGTCACAACGGGGAGTTGGAGGCACCTCTCTAGATAGCAACATTTATGGTTTGGTTCTTGCTAAGTGAAAGGGAGTGAACGACTCTAAAAGAAAAGGGAAGAGAACGATTGGTGAGGAATAAAGCATTCTTGATAAAGGGAAGGTGATCGTTGAACAATTTAATGGGGAGATTAGTAAGACGGGGAAGAGGAAGACAAGCAGCACTGACAAGAAGTCTAAAGCTGGCTCAGTTTTATGGAGTTGTTCCAGATGGATGGATGAATCCTCCAAGCATAAGGTTATGTCAAGGTTATTCAGCAAATAGATGCAAGTTCCGGTGATTAGTATGATGAGATGTTTGATGGGGAGTCATCAGAAACGCCTCAAATTTAAGGGAGAGACATGAATAAATTGAAATCACATCTAAATGAGAGGGATTCTAAGGATATGAAAGACAGTTAAAAAAGGCTAAAACGAATTGAAAGTTACTACCTATACCAATGAAGGCACCTTTCCTTCTGGTGGCTCATTCATAAGAACTCTAAAGTTAAGCATTATTAGTTTAGAGCAATCCTCTGTTGGGTGAGCTTCTAGGGATTTTCATAGGAAGTATTTGAGTGAGGACAAAGTATGTTGAAAGAACTTATATTGGTTTATGGCATAAGCTTTACTCTTAGAATCAGTAGAATGCTAAAAGAATGTTAGATACCTATATTAGTATAGGATTAGGGGTATAAGGGTAGTTAGATATTTAGGAAGTTACTAGTAGTTATTGTGTAAGTGTGGTGTGGTGTGGTTACATGTAGTTATTATGTAATTGTGGTTACTAGGGTGGTTACATCTTGTTATAAATGGAGGGAGGGTAAGTGAGAGGGGGGAATTGGGTGGAGTGATCTAGGGCTTGGGTGAGAGTACACAAGAGGGAGGTTCCAAGTGCCTTATACTTGGGTTTATCTTGTATTTTCTTATAGTTACATTATAATAAATTCAGAGCTTGTTCTTGTTAGGAAGTATCCTAACAAATAACTCATGTTGGCTTATAGGATAGTCTTCACTCGTAGAAGCAATTCAGGATAGGGATGACTCTGTCCAGTGGCAGAGGATGCTAGGGAATGTTGGGATCATCAAGTGTCGAATCCGGATTCTGAATATTAGGTCATCTTGTGTAGGTATAGGAAGATGTTGGATATTCTGACTGATGCTGAGTTGCACCAGTGCAGAAAGTAGGCTATATGTGTCCAGTGTGAGCTCTATCGATAGTTGGTGTACAACCTTCTGTCATCGGGGACCAAACTCTAACAAAAGTATAATGCTGCATTCTTTGGATGCTATTAAGTTTCAGCTCATCTGGGACCAGAAAATTATGAAGGCAGTCCCGAGTTGGTGACAAGGGCTGATAGTCTTAATTTTTAGAATAGGGGCATGACTTTCTAACTCAAGTCTAAACAATTTTTTATGTCATTGCTGCCCCATCCCTCTACTAATGAACCCCTGTTATCAAACCCCTAAGCAACAACTAAGGGTGCATTTGGTAAGTGATCTGGAAACAAGACACTCAATGATTAACAAAGTTGTATTTCTATTTTTCAATGTTTTTAAATATGCAATTAGTACTAGATTTAGAAACTATATCTCAATTTCAAACGTTGTTGAAAGTGGGTTTGGTAATATAGTTATAAATAGAAGAATTAATAGGTCATAAATTCGTCTCTTGTATTCTAAGAAGAAGATGAAGGATAGAGTAACCATTGAAAGGCTAATCATAAAGAGTGTGAGTTATGAAGGGCTTAGCTAGTTAGGAGTATCGGGATCAGGTGCACTTTTTGCAGTTTCGTTATCACTAGATTGGAACACAAATGTATGGGGAGTGAGAAAGGCATAATTTGAGTGAAGGGAAAGGGAAGAGTTGTGGGAAAGCTGAGGGAAGCTGAAGAAAAGTTTTTGTTTTGCATGAAGAAACTGAGGTAAAATTATGATCCATTTATCAACTTTTTTCTGGCTTTGATGCATATAATCCCTTAAGTCAGATTTGAGAACGACAAGTGATGATATCTTGAATCCAATCAATAATCTGTATTCATTACTTTTTTGTATTTCTTCACAATAGATGTAACATTGATGAAATTTTTGCATTATCTCTCAAACAAAATATTGTATGTTTTAAGTATATCTACTCTTAAATTCATAATTAAACAGCCTCGTTGTTGTATAGTTGTCTGGCATGAGACAAGTTTGACTTTTAGAATGCTAGGAGCCCATGCCCTGTGGTATCAACAAGTTAGGATTTGTATTATATTGTAATATTTTCCATTTGGTTGCTGATATCAAAACCAACTTGTGAGTTGCTGATATCGAAACCAATTTATGAGTTTTTGATATCAAAATTGAGTTATAAGTATTATGTTTTCCGTACGTCATTTGGTGTTTGTGTCTGCTATTACGCTAAAAAAGTTCCCATTTTGACTTGATCAGGTTCTTGTTTGAATTGTTATTGGATCCAACATCGTTATCTGATAAAACAGCACACGTAAATTTGACATTTTTATGTACTTGCTTTGTGAATATTGCTGTTAAGTTGACTATAGTTTCTAAAAATATGCCCTTTTCCGCATTGCCAGGTACAGAGCAGTGACAAGTGCATACTACAGAGGTGCAGTGGGAGCGATGCTAGTTTATGATATGACGAAGCGCCAGTCGTTCGACCACATGGCAAGGTGGCTGGAGGAACTTAGAGGGCACGCTGATAAGAACATCGTTATAATGCTCATTGGAAACAAGTGCGATTTAGGAAGTCTCCGAGCAGTGCCAACAGAAGATGCACAAGAATTTGCTGAAAGAGAAAACCTGTTCTTCATGGAGACATCGGCTCTGGAGTCCACAAATGTCGAAACTGCATTCTTCACAATTCTAACAGAGATTTATAGGATAATCAGCAAGAAAAGTCTTGCAGCTGGGGAAGAGATAGATATTGGTTCGAATCCAGCCCTGTTTAAAGGGACTAGTATAGTTGTTCCTGGACAAGACCAGGATTCTGGGAGAAAAGGTTGTTGCTTCGCGTCATGAATTTCACATAATTCCATAATCATTTCGGTTGTGACATTGTTTTTTAATTCCAATTGGATTTATACTAAGAAAAAAATTCATGTATTAGTAATTTGTAGAGTGACTGGCTTGATACCATGGATGAAGGATTAGTTAAGCTATGATCTCTTTCTCTCTCTCCCTCTCTTCCAAGCAAAGATTTCTGAGGATAATTATTTTCCTAGCCCAAGCTCTATTGAAAGCAAAAATTTCAACAAATGCCAACACCAAACCACCAGTTTTACATCTAATGGTGGATCATAATCTTAAGAACAAACTCAAGTTTCCCAATCCTAAACTTCTTTATGGTCTATGGACAATGCACACTGAAAAACTTTATCCATATTTAAATATATGAATCTTCATTTCACTGTTGTCAAACTTCATTGGCAGAGGCAGCCTTTAGTACATATTCTAATTAGTGTCAGGATATCTTTGAATTGTAGACGTTAATGTCAATTCTAATATGCAATTGCCGATATGAGCTTAACTCAACTGACATCTTAAATAAGAGATTTCGGGTTCAAATCTCTCCTCCTAAGTTGTATGGAACTTTTTCATAATAAAATTTGAATATGTAATTTATTATAAAATAAAATCTGATTTTTTTAAATTTTAATATATTGTTAGAACTCCAAAGAATTTTGTAGCTAAGATCAGTTTGAAAAGGTCAAGTTATCACCTAAAATTAAAACAAATTTAGTTCATTTTTACTTGATCAGGGTTTATAACAAAGTAAATGTCTGACTAAGATTTAAAAAAAATGAATTTTCATATAACCATTTTAAAAATTAAAAAAACTCACCCATTAGAAGATGGTTAATTTATGTGGTGGTTGGTTATTTTGGAATGTCTTTCAATGACCTTTTCTTGATTTTCCATTCATTTAGGCTACAAGGGGTTGTGTTTGTTAGTGTGTATGGGAAAACCATATTTAAACACACGTCTTAGCTTCTATTTAAAATTCCAGTGTTTTAATAAGGCCACGTTTGTTGATGCAAGAAAATCACTTAAGACGACGTCCTAAATTTGTTTCTATGAAAAGAACCATGACCTTACAACAAAATCACCTAAGACAACATCCACTTCAAAGTTTAAGTCGTCATTCAACCGTTCATTAATTGTTACTTCATCAATCTTACTTGTAAGTGTGTTCGTTGTATTTGCTTCTCCTCATGGTTGGTTGGACAACAAAAAAACTGTTGTATTTTCAGATACATTATTATGGATTGGATTAGTTTCTTTGGTAGGTGTTCGCATGAGATTTTTAGAGAAATTCGATTTGTGGAGTTGAACTAGTGTTGATGTTGTAACTGTGTTGATTTGATGCGAAGAGAAGTATGTGATGTTCTTGAAGTTGACTTGATTTAAAAAATTGGAGCACACGATAACAAAACCACTAAAAGATAAAATTCATTACACTTAACTTCTCTATGAAGTGTAAATATTTTAACCACTAAAAGATAAAATTTATTACACTTAACTTCTCCATGAAGTGTAAATATTTTATCAAATGTTCTATTTTTTATAATTTTCTTCATATTTATTATATTTATTAAATGTACAACATAAATAACACTATTTAATAAAATTACATCTCAATTTTTATATATAATTGGGTATTGTCTTCCAAAAATGGTATTTTTTTTCTCATACATTAAATGTACCTAAATTAAATGTATGAGAAAAAAAATATAATAGTACAATGATCACTATTTGGACTATAATAATCTACTGGACTCCTTGAAAACTAAAAGTAATAAAAAGATAAATTATTATAGATAGAAAAATGTTAATTTTTATAAATATAACCGAACATCAAAATATTTACGACTGAAGTAACAAAATAAAAGATTTTATGAAGTCGATCATTTTTTAAAAATATTTTAAATTTGTCATTTTTCTCATATTTTTTTTTAACATGTCAAGTTTGTCATTTCTTTCCATCTTCCTTTTTAAATTTTCTTTTCTCAAAATCGTGTACCAAAGAATCTTGAAAAAAATAAGAATCTTAGAAAAATTGTTTGGATTTGGACTATCGAGTAGGAATGTATTGTGTAAGTGACTAATTATGTTGATTGTGAGAGGGTGATTTTTTTTTGTGTTTTTGAAATGATTGTATTGTTAATATTTTTCCTCTTATTATATATATATTTAAAAAAACTGGTTGAAGAAAAGTGTGTGTTTTTTTAAATTCATGGCTGAAAAACCAATGAGGGGAAGGACTTGATTGACCCAATAATGAGCATAAAACGTAAGGACTTTGTAGTAATTTTACATAGCAAAAAATTTGAGATTGCAAAAACGAAAAAGAAAAAGAAAAAGAAATCCCGCTCTTAGTAAAAATTTGAAATTCAAACCACAAATTTGAAAAAAAAAGAAATGGGCACGTGTGAGGAACTTTGCAAAAAATTGAAAATGAGTTTAAGTAGCGCCCAAATTTTCCCATTTCAAATCTGCCCAAAATTTCGACTTCTCTCAAACCAGCTTCACCTTCTTCCCTCTCATTTTTCATCTCCGCTCCTCACAGATCGCCGCCTCCCACCAATCCACCGCCATTTTTTTTTTTGGAATACTCCATTCAAGCCCACTGGAATCTCACGGTATGAATCAATTTCCATCTTCCTTTTCTCCATTTCTCCATTTCTCTTTTCTTTGGACAATGTTTACTGAAATGTAGTTTTTGGCTTTAACTCAAAGATTCTTAGTTCTTGTTACTGTAGATTTGGATTAGGGCTTCTCTTGCTTTCTTCTTCTTTGAAATGTTTGTTTTCTTGCTTCTTCCTTTTGAAGTTCCATAATGTCGGAAGCAAGGGATAGATTGGAGAGGCAAGTGGATTATGCCGAGGTATTTGCTCGTCGGAGGTCGGAAGGTATATTGGACGAGCAAGAAATGGGTTCTAATTTGATAGGTACTCCGATTGCACGCGCCACTACGACCAATACTGCTCAACAAAGACCTACGAATCCCGGCCCTGGTGGAGGTGGTACAAATCTGAGACGTACTTTTGGTTCTCCCATTTCTGGCGGAATTGGGCGTAATAGATTTCTTTATAGAACTCCAGTGTTGAGCCGTGAGAATCCGTCGGCTGGGAGTTCCCGGCGGAGTAGATCTCGGGGTAGGAACAGTGTGTTACCGATTTGGTACCCAAGAACCCCTCTTCGTGACATAACTGCAGTTGTGAGGGTAAATTACTATTTTCCCTCTTACTTTCATATTTTTCTGCTTAATTTTTCAAGGATTTCTTCTGTTCTGCCTACAAGTTTGTGGATTACTTGGATATTTGATTCATATTGTTTATAGCAAACATGTTCTCATTGTTGCATATGGTCTCTGGTATGTATATACATACGCCAATTCCTACCTAGTAGATATTTGTTCTCCGATGCAGGCTCTTATTTTAATTTACTTCATCTTCGGAGAACCCCATCTTTTGATTTTCTGGTGTAGATGTTGTGATTATTTTTTCTGTTGTTCTGTTGGAAAGCATTTGTTATGATTTGATTTTTGACCGAAAATGTTGTTGCATATGTCTAATATTTTTTTGTGAATCCTTAGATTGGATCACTTTCCTTTTTCTTTAAGTTAATTAATCAATAAATTTTAAGTGTTTTTAAGCTATGTACTACCTACCTGTTTGTCTAAAAAGGAGATTCTTTTGGTTTTGTAATATCCATGCCCAATGATTTCATATGAAACATTAACAGTCTGGATAATGAGAACCTGTCCACCATTAACTAAAGTTAACATAACTCGTCTCCTTTCTTAGATTTTATATTCATTGTTTAATTGGATTCCAATCCGTTTTTAGGCTTCATTTTCACCTGTTATTAGAACTACTTTTTGGTGGGCTCAATATGCTTCGGCTGGTTACTAGGATTCGCTGACTAGGTAGTCCAAATCAACATTTTGGGCGTTTGTCAAGCTGTCATTTGAAAGTCAAATTGCTGATTTTACTAGCCAATTAAAATTTTTAATTATGATTGCAGTGATATTAACATCTGTTGTTATCGTGACTTGTGGGGCATGTGTGCTGATTAAGCTTGTGTCGACACTTTTAAATTATCTGACCTTACGTTTCCAATGTATTAAATTAATTAAATTATTTTGTTTGAAAAGTTTCAACGGACGAAAAAATATGTTTTGAGCCAGAATATCAATTTTAATTTTTCAAGCATCTGGATGCATGTATATTAATTGACCTTGAAATTGTTAAGATTACGTAATTTTATTTTAAGTAACTTAATGTAAGGCATTATGCATCACTTTTCTCGGTGAATCATACACTAAATCAAACCATTATGAAGAAAATCTTTGTAATGTCTAAAAATAGAATTTTGATTTTTAAAATATGTGTAAAGTAAATGTGTCTTTTTTTTTGTGCTATCAGTTTTTACCATATATTATATCACGTTATAGTGCATCATGTGAGGCTATGTCACATGTCTGTGTCTTTGTACCCTTCATCTAAATTCTTTGCTACTTTTTTGGTTGATTCGCTGATAATTTTGCTGTCTATGTGAAATATTCCTCTCATCTTTTCACGTCTCTGAGGATTTTATTTGGGAATTGTCTTTTAGAAGTTTTCTTTGAGCTATGTTCTTTCAATAATCAAAGGGAATTCTCTTTAAAGCATTGCTGCGTCTGGGCTCAACTTATTTAAATTTCCATTTCCTGCTTTATCCTGCATGTGGGCATTTGGATATTTTGTTACTGCTCCATTTCATTAAATATCACCTGTGTTTTTCCTAGAAATCTCCTTTCCTAGTTTTTCAATTGAGGCATTTGGAAGGCCATGTGGTTAATTTCTAAGGAATCGTATTCCTTTAATCAGGCAATCGAAAGGACAAGAGCTCGCTTGAGAGAAAACGAAGGCCAAGGAAGTGACAGTAGTCCAGCTCCCTCGGACGAAAGAGCACTAGAGTATAGCGTATCCGTGGCAAGTGATCATCAAGAGCCAATCATTTCTCTGCTCACCCCAAAACCAACCGTAGGAAAAGTTCCAAAGATTCTTCGTGGAATCGCGAATGAGAACACGGTAGGGGCCGAAATTCTGACTCCTCAGAAGAAGCTCTTGAACTCCATAGACAAAGTGGAGAAAGTAGTAATGGAGGAGTTACAGAAATTGAAAAGAACACCAAGTGCCAAGAAAGCAGAGAGGGAGAAAAGGGTTCGCACTTTAATGTCGTTTCGTTGATTCATTTCAACACTGACCAGAATTCTTTTGGCAAATCATCAGAGACTCAACTCCAGAATTTTTAGGATCAATCATCTGCTGATGATTACTTTAGTGGTCAAGAACGGCCGTTGATTAGAGAGGGAGAAAGAGAATGCTCATCGTCTGATGAAATCTCATCTCTTGGAGGACTATTATGTTAGTTTCCTGTTAAAAAAATGAATCCTTTTCATTTGCATAAACCATCTATAATATGCTTTTAGATGATTAGTAAGGCATTTTTACAAATATGTAGGCTATTCTTGTTGATGTAGGGTCTGCCCATTGTTTGTTTACTACAGATATAGGATAGTTATAAAGCAGGCCTTTTTTGGGCAGTGGAAATGATGTAAATAGAAGTTTTATTCACTCTAGAACTTGACATTTTTGCCTATCAAAATCTTATTAGATGCATATTTTTTTATTGGTTTCTATCATCAGGTTCGATTTTGATACATCAATCATCAATTGATCCCTTGAATCAGGTGAGAAGTTTGAGCTCGCTTTCAGTTTAAAAGGTATGCTCTTACTAAAACTGGATTGGAAGATCCAATTTTAACTTGCCTATTCAAAGTGAATATAATATATATTTCATATTTTATTTAAAATGGATTTTTTTTAATTATTAAATCAAATCAGGAAGAAAGAATTTAGATTATTAAAATATGATTTTTAAACAAGTTAAGATTTTCATTATTTATTTTACACTTAAATTAGTTTATTTGTTTCTTATTCCATCATTTCTTAGATTTTTTTCCTACACAAAGAAAATATCGATTTATCAAATTCATTCAAACAATGATAAAAATAGAAATTGAATGGTTTTTGTCTGCAGCAACATGGTAGAAAGCAGATGGGAAATGAAAGAAGGGGAAAAAGCTCCATTAATATTTTCAAGACGGCCTTGGGGGATAAAAATTGAAATACATTTAAGGTCATTTGGATTCACTCTAGAAAAAAAAAAAATGTTTTTATAGAAAAACTTACATTTTATTTAAATTTTTTATAAAAAATATTTAACATACACTTTATTTTTTGACTGGTTGTCAAATATTTTTCTTTTCAAAATGACTTGTTCTTTTTTTTTAATTAAACGCTTGTAAGTGTATTTGGGTAATCCATATGACAATCGAAGATTATATCAATTTAATTGAAAATTTAATAGTATTGTACATTGCTAATAGTTACAAAAAAACAATTTTCTAATTTAGTGTAAGTATGCTTTAAAAAATATATTGAAAAAAAAACTAACTTAGTTTGATGTTTTTGAATTTACTAAAATTTATGTTACATTTTATCTTTTGGAATGAGATTGGTTTTTGGGAATCAATCGAAATGGAAAAAATATTTTGAAGTGAAAATTTATATAAATGACTTAGGTTGAAAAACTTGTTTTCTTAGAACTTGGAGACAAACATGAGATTATATTAATTAAAAATATATTAAATTAACTAACTAATTAAATTATATTTAATTCATAATTAACTAAATCATATTTAATGAATCTTTCCTACCTATCTTATAGGAGAATTTTAAAAAATAACAAATTTTACAAAATATTTATAACTTATAACAAAAAATTTAAATTGTATCGCTGATATGGTACCATGATAGAAGTTTATCTATAACGACTTAATGTTGTTACTATTAAAATAAATAAATTGTTTTTATTTAAAATAAAAGAAAATATTAAATTTTAAAGGAAATGCTTTTAAATACTCATTTATAAAATATAAGGTATGTAAAGAAAAATAATAAATAAAATACTAGTTCGGGCCCTATTTGAAATAGGTAGAAAATATTTAAAAGTACTCATGAGTTTTGAAATAAAATATTGTAAATAAATGCAGAAAAAATAAATGCGAAAGAAAATATAAATTGTCCTCTATCGAGAAATATGGTTACTTTTTGTCATTCGTTAACTTAACTCTACCACTACTTTTGTTTGAAAAATTAAACATAGAAAAAAGTGAGTATAAATTTATACTCAGTAAGAGACTCACTACTAGTTTCGCTACGTGTTTGTTAACTTTCTATTAGAGTCATGTTAGAAAGTAACACATAACTATTGTGCTCTCGAACGCACATTATCCAGTGATCTTGTAGGGACACATCTAGGCTCTTGGTGAACCTGAAGGAAACACCCTAAAGGAGAGTTGGGTTGTAAGTGATCCCGTTTAATCACACATAAAAGCTAGCCACACATTCACTAAAGCTTTATCTTAAGTTATAACCAATGACTATCAAATATATTCGTCGGTTTCTCTTTCTTTACCTAATTCGAACAATTCAAATTATTTCATCATAATGTTATAAGTTGATTCCTTATGAGCTAGTGGTGGAACCTAATGGACCTATAAATCATGGTCGAGATTATCTGGCTAAACTCTTTAAATCAAGTTAATCAACTTTTGTTAACTAACAGGTCATTCCATTAAAGTATCGTAGCTGCACTCCTTTCACTATAGATATATTTTTGTCCATGTGATATAATCATGATAAGTAAGTTAATCATTCACAAGGTTGTTCGTAACCTCGGTTGAGTCAAAGTACCGTCTACCCTTGATACTACATCTTGTCCCTTGGGTCCCACTAATCCACTATTGAATAATTGATTTTAGGTCCAACCTATAAATCGAATTCCTCTCGGGCCAATGAGAGGGTAAGACCCTTTTTTCAAGACCTGAATTAAGTCCTTAAGGGAACACCCTATCTGCTAACCCTAGAGTGGGTACGAGTGAATTCTGTCTTGCACGCTATGTCTCTAGTTATCCACCTAGTCTTACCCTTGAGATGAGAGGCTTATTGGACCAACGTCATTGAGCTGTCTTCACCTATGCAGATCTAAGGATAATTCTGTGTGAACAGAAGTTCATAGTTAGTTCAAAATTAAGATTAAGTTACATTCGATATTTATAAACGAAATAGTTAGTTTTACAAAGTTAACGATGTTATAACTTAAAAGTATCTATTTCATGGTCCCAATTTTATGCAAACTCATTACATAGGATGCATCCACTTTCATGTCTCTACAGGAAAGATTCAAGATCACATCGTTTGTACTAACTACAAATCATCTATAATGTCCCCAGAATAATGTGTCCAACCGTATCTGTATACTATAGACTATTTAGGTTACATACTTGAACTTGATCCACATTTATATCTCTACATAAAATTCAAGTTTACACAATAATAGCCTCGGATCCTTAGTTTATTGACTTTAAGATTATAATACCGATAATGACTTTATTGAATAAAATATGATTACAAACTACGAGTTTTAGAATATAAATTCAAACACATCAAACAATTAATCACCTAGACTTTCGATCTTATCAATGAAGGAGGTTGAAACCAATTCAACCTTGGTTGAAAAAATCACAGCTCAAATCCTCTAACAAATCTAGTCCAACCTTCAAAAAAAAAAAATTCAACTTACAACCAATTGTAAATTTAATTAAGATCTAAAGAATAACCATTTGGACGTACCAAACCCAAAACAAATGCACCCAAAAGGCTCAAGTAGGTTGAAGTGGCTTGGCTTTAAGAGGGCACTCACAACTGGAAGAGAATGGAGGGTGAAGGATGGTTCACGCAGCTCAAAATTGAACGAGATCGGCTCACGCGACTAAGGGGGAAAGGATATAATTCAAGTCTCCAAATTTTTTTTAATATATGAATTTACATTGTTTACTTTCAAACTTGTATTTTTTAAAGTTATTTGTATTTTTTTTTTTTTGAGAAATTGCATGAAATGACAAAAACGACATTAAAAAAGAAGAAGCTTATGACATCTATTTTTTGAATATTGCAAATATGACAAAATTAGTGATATCAGACGACTATCAGATAATAATCAAAGGGCTATCAGATAATAATTAGAGGGCTATCAGATGGTAATCATAAAGTTATCTGTTTTTAAATTTGCTATTTTTGTAATTTAGAAATTGTACTGACATTGACTCCTCTATTATCATAATTTTTTTTGCTATTTTTGCAAGACCTTTTTTTTTTATTTTGCCAAAAATTTAGTTATATGATTTCCTTAATTAACATCATAATCAAATACTCTATATATTATTTAGTTTATGTTTGCATTTCCTACCTGCATGAAGAAAAACACATGTTCGATGTGTACCCACCACCCTTTAAATAATCATATTATTCTATGTGTATCATTTGCATGATCAATTGGTGCTCATCAAACACATACTCTCGAAGAGTTGCATCCCGCTGACACCAATTACACACATTTTACATAGTACTTTTATTTTAAAATATATAAATATATTTTGTAGTTAAAATTTAAAAAGTTGACGTCCATTTTCTTTTGAATGGATACCCACTCTCATAAAAGGTCATTTTTGTGGACACAATGTAACATAGGAATTTATTAAAAATAAAAGTGGAAAAGTATATAAATTATCTCCTTGTGGCCCTTTTCACATATAGAGTAGAACATAGTAAAATGAATAAAAAAATCAACGCAAATACCTTGTTATTACAACATCTTCATAATGCCGTAAAATCCTATCCAAATATATTGATTATTGATCTTTCTACCGAGAATAAAAATAAATATTATTCATCGAAAAATACAATAAAAAAGGTGTTTGGAAGAATGAGTTTTGATTGATGAGGTGTGAAGATTTTAAGCAAAGAGATATATAATAGGGACAAAATGAAGGTTGTAAAATATTGAAAGATTCTCCCCATCCTTTCTTTTAATACCGTAGAGATCATGGAGACTTTTTTTAAAAAAATGAACAAAAATGGTTGTTAAGGATGATCAAAACAGACCCATCATTTAAATTATTTTATAAAAACTTTTTGGGAGGTGAAAAGGAAAGTGGCATTACTAAGGTCCGACTTTTATACTTGTAGTAATTAAACAAAGCAGGCCTATGAGCATTACAAAAATGAATATTTGTCACTCTTAACATTATTTTTCAAAACACTAAAATATATTTTGCAGGCCTTTGACGACTACAAAACAAGTAGCAGCGGTGACGTGATGTTCAAAACAAAGGCACTCCACATTAAATAATGAAACTCTGCCGGCCTTTATTACAAATGTAAATATTTGTTACATATATGAACCTTATTTCCCAACAAAAGTGTAGTTTTTATTTATTTTAAAGGGCAAAAATTGGGTACACAAATAGTGGGATCCCATCCACAATTTTCCTTCCATTGGAACTTAGTCAGAACTTTCCGTTCCTCTCATTTAGCTCAAACTATTATCCTATGGACAATATCCACCATTAGGCAATTTTTCTAAAATCAGAAAATTTTAAATTTTACTTGGCCTTTCAATTCAATTGAGAAAAATTGTATCAAATTACAAAAACATGAGGCATATTGTTTTGTATATTACGAATATGCAAAAATTATTGATTCTGTCTATCTTGCAATTATGATAGTTTTTAGTCAAATCTAGTTTTTGCATTTGGATGATTGTTTATGGCTATAGTTTTGTTATGGTAGCCTTTAGTTGAACTTACTTTTTTCATCCTTAAAGGTTGGGTTGTTATGAGGTAGTTTGATGATGGAGTGAGTTTCGGGGGGAGGGGGAGGGGCTAAACGTCACTTTCAAGGGTACAATTTAATTGTTACTTTGGGTGGCATGCCAAAATGAGTTTTTTGTGTGTAAGGAGTCAAGGTTTAGGAATTGTATTATTGTTACACTTGTAGGAAGAGTCAAAGTTGAGAGGTTGGGTTGTTATGTGATAGTTTGATCATGGAGTTAGTTTGATGGGGCTTAAACGTCACTATTTAGGCCTCAATGTCATTGTTACCTTGGGTGGGTTATGCCGAAATTAGTTTTTATGTGAGGCGTTTGTATTCTATTGTTGTTACATATGTACAAAGAGTTAAAATTGTTACATTGATTTCTTATAGGCTAGGTTGATGTTGGAGTGAGTTTAATTTGTTGGGTTGTTATGGAATGGTATGTCATGCCCAACCACAAAGGCACTTCATGCAACCAAGTGGAGACGTATCGTCTAGTCACTCAATGCGCATCTCCTCAAGATGGTATGCTGAGCGTCTAGTAAGCGGAACGACTTCTTAACCATAAAGTTTAAACGCAAAATTTAAACTTGAATGAAATAAGAAACTTCATTGATAAAAAAATCTACTATAGCATCAATATGAACTTAGCTCAACTGGCACCTGTATGTTCCTGTGGACAAGAGGGTCCCGGGTTCAAATCCTCACCCCAACATTTATAAAATAAAATTACAGACTAGAAAACAACGAGTCGACTTTTCTCGTCTAGCTTTTACATGTTATACAGTGACAACTACCAAAATGATGTGAGTAAGCATTGACATTGTACACTTTTCGCATACTAAGTGTTATTTCATAATTTCATTATGCATAATTAATTACGTTGTTACGTACCCTTTCCCGTCAAGCATTTACACACTCTTTTGCCAAGTTGTAGTCATGCTGAGAAATCTCAATGCACTGACAAGTGTTATTAGTCGGCCTATATGAGTCATCCTAATCAAGATCACACAACATGGATATGTCATTTTATTTCAAATAACACAACAAGAATAGAGCATCTTATCCAATGTCACATGACAAGGATAAAGAATCATATAGAGAACATAGTTCATCTTATCTCAACTTTATAGATCTTATACATCATAAAAAAATAATCATTTCAAGTCATAACGTCAACATAAATCTAACTGCATTCAACATGATGCAACACCAGACTCAGAGAGGGTGCTTCCTCAACATTCTTCTTACTAGGTGTTTATTCACAAAATACTTCTTTTCCATTTATAAATCACTTACGTTTTGAATGTGGAAAAGCATGATAGAAATCAATCGGTTCATGATTTCAAAAAATATATTAGTAATTCAACGTATTTTAGAAACCGTTTTTTCATTGGAAAACATTTGTAAGGAGAATCACTCACAGTTCACAATCGACCTGTAAACCCTAATTCTTGAAACTCCTTAAAAGTTCTAAGTGTTAAGTGTTATGAGAAGTTAAGTGTTTGTTGTTCTTTGTTAGATAGTAAAAAAAAAGAAACTTTGGCTAGTGTTAAGCTTGTTGATTGTTGATTGACAATTTGACTAAATGTTGAGAGGTTATTTTATAAGGTAGTAGGCTTTTTGGTGAAGACTTAGACGTTTTTCTCATGGCATAGGCAAGAAAAGAAGTTGTGGCGTGGAGAACCTAAGGATCATAATCTCATGCGTGGAAGTTGATAGGCATTTGGCTTAAGGCTAGACGAGAACCTCTGAAAGAATCTCCTAGGCGTTTAGTGTTAAACGAGGAGGCATGCTAAAGGTGTCTTGGTGTTTTGACTTAGCATATGAAGGAGCTGTGAGGTTAGGTTGTGCTATGCGAGCAAGTAAGATTAGGTGAAGACAAGCTATGTGACTAAAGTATTTAGAGGTTAGTTTGCCTATAAGACATGTTCTTGGTGAGAAGTTTGGAAGGTTATGTGATTAAGGGTGAATTTAGGCATTTGGGCAGAAGGTGAAGTGGTTTTCACGTGTATTAAGCATGCAAAGGGTGGTTTCATGCAAGCAGAAGATGACAAAGTTTTCGAGGGATTCTGCGCAAGGTTAAGTTTTGGAGAGCTACAGAACTCAATTCTTCGAATTTGAAGCTCGAATTTTAAGGTAACACAGTTAACCGATTTCTAAGTAAGTTTTAAGAAGGAAGTTTTGCATTTTCAGTTCTTGTTTAAGAGTTATGAATTTTTAAAGTTGATGGTAGTTTCTTAAAAAATTTAGTTTTCTGGGTTGATGTTGAGTTTGACTGAGCATCAGGGTGGAATAATTTGTTCATCGCACAAGGTAAGCGAAAGAGGTTATTTTTGGACGTTGGAGTGTCATGCGAGATGGCCAAACGCATAGCCTGGCGGCAAGAGGGTGCGTGCCATGCTATGTGATAGGCTATACGTGCAAGCGTGTGTGTACGCGCGCACAACACCCTAGCACGCGATAAGGCCCAACGTGTACAACAAGCAGGCGGCCAGACCTCCTGATGGTCTACGCGCACTTGTGCATGCTTGCCGCCAAGGCCATGCGACCAACAATGTGATGACACCCAATTTTGAGAAGTTTTGAAGTTTTTGTAATTTTTGGAGTTTGGTCTGATAATTTCTTATTCTAGAAGATTAATTAGTTAAAATTCTCAATTGTCAGAACAAGGGGCAAATGTATAGGCCAGGAGACTAATTGAGTACTATGAGTGACCTTTAAAATGTTTTTAAATAATTTATAAGTTATTGAAATTCATTGTTTTATAAACATGCTTTCCAAGATAAATGTTCAATGCTTGACTTGGAGGAAATCAATATAATTTTCAAGCATGAGTTTAGAAAATGCTTCAAGTATGCTACTAATATTGAAAGGTAAAAAATTATTGTGAAGTATGTTTTACAAGTAAAGTGATTTTAATATGCAAAGTTTTTAAGCATGATTGGAGAATGATGAATGGGATTTCCATAAGTCTATGATTTGTATGTCTTAAATCTATATTGTGCTTATTGTTAGACACATATAGCAACCCTATGGGGTATTATAGTCCTGTGCACATAGGTCCTATGGTGAGGGTATTCACTAGATACTTAGTTTTTTCACCATTTGTGACTAGGTTTGAGATGAGGGCTTCTACAGACACCTAATATTTCCATCTCCTAGCTATCTACATGATAGAACACTACTGATGCCTAGGTTCTTCGTCCTATAAGTATCGCATCACGAGTTAGGGTTTCCATGCCTAGTTTATTCATCTTGATTGATACATAGAGTTATACAGTATAGCAAGAAAGAGAAAGGTTAAGTTATATGTTTCCAAAAGTTGTTTTATACGAGCTTTGCAACTTCTTAAGTTTGTTATATTATTTTTACTCAAGCATTTGTTCAAAGCATGTTTTATGTAAACGAGTCACTCACTAGGCTATCCATCTCATACTTTCCAATTTTTTTTCTAAATAATTTTTAGTTAGAGACCGTGGAATCGGTATCGGACTCCATTGCCGATCTACTAGTGGAATAGTTTTAAGTCTCCTTTCAGTATGTATTGTTTTGAGTTAGTCTTTTGGGTTGTATATAAATTAGGAGTTTTGATCGTGGGTTGTTTAAGTTTGTTAGATTTAACTTTGATGTTAGTTATTTGTATATATGTCTATGTTAGACTCGCAATGTTTTAGATTGTGTAAGTGTGGGCTACACTACAGTAATGTTAAACTCTTAAATATAAGTTATGTTTCCGCTATGTTATATTTTATAGTTAAGAGTATGTTTAGGGTTCATGGATGTTGCTAAGATAAGTAGTGATATATGTTGGCCAGTTGCACCATCTCTTGGGCTAAGAGCAGATGGCTTCGGAGGGGGCGTGACATGACCAACCTCCTAGGCCAAGTTCTCCCTTACACTTCTTGAAATCTTTGTCAAAAATGGACTCGTTCTACGTCTTGAATCCTTGGATACCTTTTCATATCTTCCATAATAGTATCATGGTAAAAAGCAACCTCAAATGACTCGTCCTCCTCTATTTATAGAATCATCCGACGAGTGTTTCTATGCTATGAATGATTTCTCTAACCGACAGCGAAAAGTGGCTCAATCTCAAAACTCCATGTGCTTGTATCAGTCCATTATCTTGAACTCAGATTGGGCGGCTAGTCAAATCAATTGCCGACCTAACCACATCTGGGTCACATCACTCTTTCTAGGTGAAGTAGCTCAATTTGTCTGTTTGTTCGTCACATAACCTTCTTCGTGTAGAGGTCTTCTGTCGCTTAATCCTTCCTCAAATCGCGCTTTAACAATAGAAGTCTCTTGCGCATTATCATCCTCGCATGACCTTCATCGAATTAGAGTATGTGATTAGGGTCTTACAGGTAGGTTGATCATGGAGTTAAGTTTAATTATTTTAGTGAAAATTAATGTTTTGGATTTTGGCATCTATTTTTTGTTTGAAATTGAAGTAATGTATTTTACTTTCATGTGATTGTAGGTGTTCGGGGTGTACATAAGTTGGGTTAGACCAGGTTGAGAAAAATTATAGACCAACTCGAATAATCCGGGTTGGCAAAAAATGGACCCTATCGGTTCAATATGTGCAAATGTTAACCCAACCCAACCCAAAAAAAAAAAAAAAAGACAACTTTTCATATTGTTTTTCAAAATGTAAATTAACAAATTGTCATTCAAGGTGTATGTGTGTGTATATATATATTATACATAATTTGGTTGGGCTGGGTTAACTTGACCTCTTACTGCACAATCCGACAACCCGACTCAACTTGTTTTTTTAGGGGATAAAAGCTCTAGGAAGCAAAAGATTTTACAACATCATTTCTCATTTTAATTTGACAATCCCAAAATACCAATATATTGACAAAATAATACATAAACTAATTTTCTTATTATAACTTAAAGGCTAAGCATGCTTTCTAATTATAGATTAGATAAATAAAAACTTACTTAGTTTGACGCCTGTGAATCTACTAAAACTCCAAATTGGAACACCTCCCGTCGGAGCCTTCCTATTCTTTGGGATGAGATTGATTTGTAGAAACTCGGATGAAAAAAAAATTTAGAGAGAAACTACTTTTGCAGAGAGCAAAATCATAAGTTTGATTAAGAAAAATGATTTTTCTTATGCATATTTATAACTCTCTTTGCTTGAGGAAGTTGGAGAGAACCATCAGATTTTATTAATTTAAAAAATATTAAATCAATATAAATTTAAAATATACTAATTAATTAATTAATAATTAATTAAATCATATTTAACTAATATTTTATTTAAATTATATTTAATGAATATCTTGAATTAATTTAATTAAATCAAATTAAATTAGATAATTAAATTTGAATATTAAATTAAACTAAACTATTAATTAATAGCTAAATTAGATAGTTTATATTTAACTTAAATTAAATTTGAATCATATTCAAATATAAGTTTATCTCGTAACGAATACTTTTAATATGAATCTGATTCACATTAAATTAATATTTGATCTCTCATAGATTAATTTTGAACAATATCTAAAATTAAATTTATATAATAAAATTTGATTAAAATATGTAAACTTTATATTATAACATATCACCATACATTATACTAATTTCCAAAGTAAATTTGAACATTTCAAATTACAACCAATATAAATAAACCTCATTACCCTTTACGAGCTAGGAAGGGGACCTAATGGACCTACAAATTAGAAGTTACAACGATATGAGATTAATTGGTTGATTAACCACATTAATCAATATTCGCTAACTGTGTGTACACTCATAAGACTCACATTAATCAATTAGATATATTTCTGGGTGTACGAATATAAACCAATAATAGTAAGTTAGTCCTTCACGAGTGTTCTAACACCAGCTCAGTAAATTACCATTTTACCCTTGAGTTGCTTCTAGTCCTTAAATACTAGTGCTCTTCTAATGAATAACCTGTTTATGCTCCAACCGAATAAACATAGATCCCTCTCGTGTTATAGAGAGCGTAGGACCCTTTGTTCAAGTCTCAAAGACATCATTTAAGAGAACACTCATCTACTTACCCTTTAAGTAGGAAAAGAGTGAATTTCATCTTGTGTAATTAAGTTCCCAGCTCATCACTCGGTCTTGTCCCTAAAATGATAAGTATATTGAGTCAAAAATTTGGCCACTCTCACTTGTACAAATCAAAGGACAATCCCTAGCGAACAAGAGTTCATAATACACTTAGGATTAAGACTAAGTTATCTAGGTCATCCTAATGAAATAGAAACTCAACTAGTTAAAGAAGTTACATCTAGTGATTACTATTTCGTGGTCCGATCTTATACAAACTCATTGCATATGGTACTCTCACTCGTATGTTAACTACACGAACACGTTAGATCATTGCGTTTGTATCAAATAAAAAGTGAGTCGTATCCATAGTATTACCAAGATAAGATACCTAACCTTATTCATATACTATAGACTGTTTAAGCTAAGTTTGAACATTGATACATGTATGTCTCTACATACTGTTCATGACTCATCAAACATCTTAATTGATGTTAGTTTATTGGATTTGGATTATGAAAACAAAACTAATAATATAATCAATAACATTTATTGAAATTACAATAATAACACTTTATTAATAACAGTCAATGGATTATATTTACAATCTATGAGTTTTAGGACATAAATTCCAACAGTTTTTTTTTCCAATTTTCTAACCCAACCCAACCCTTACGGTTTGGGTTGGGTAATATAAATTTGTCGGGCTACCCGTTTTTTTTAACATCCCTAGTAGGTGTGGACTTCTTCGAAGATGACATCTGGTGATGAGAGATGATATATTTTTCTTTTTTATGTATTTGTTTCAAGCGAATATTGTAAGACTTTTTTTCTAATGAAACATGTTATAATTTTATAAATTAAACTTTGGTATTTTAATGTAGTTATAGTTTTCGTTAAGTTTTGTTTGGAAATTTTATTGAATTTAAATCGAATTGGAACTAAAAAAATGTACACAAATTACAAAAAAAAAGAGATTATACTAAAAAATAAAAACAACTTCTGACGCATAAAGGTGTCAACAGTTGTTACTCACTCTTGATGCTTAGAAAGGGCATCAGAAAATGTTCAATCCTGACACCGTGCGAGGGTGTTGGGAGATTTCCACAACCTCCCGACACCTTTTGAGGGCTTTGAGAGATGTCCACACTGTCACAATGCATCGGAAGATGTCCATGATCTCCCGACACTGCATGTTGTGCGTCGGAAGATCGTCTCCTCACCCATTTTGTTCGACCTTGACCCCAACAAGTGTTTATGGGTTGGAAAATTTCCCTTTCTTTGTAGTGATTGGTTCTCGTGATAAATATGCTAGAACTAACATTCCTAAGAAAGTAGGATCATTTCTTCATAGTAGCCGGAAAAAAAAAATTACAAAGAAAGTGGCCATTTGTTGAAGGAAAACTGAGAAAAATTTATTGAAGAATTTTACAAGTGAATTTGGCTCTAAAGTAATGAAAAGAAAAAAAATTGAGGTGCTGATTTGATCATTACAAGTAAAAAAAACTTAAATAAGCTGCCCGCATTTGATGCTATTTTGAAGTTTATAGCACCATGACATTGCTCAATTTGATGCTCTTGGGTGTGCAAGCACTCTAACGCTAGTTTTCCATTTATTTACAAAAATGCTAATGCTTCTTATTTTGGCCTGTTTTCTTTCATTTTATTAGCTTCAAATTGAATGATTCTTTTTTCATTTGACTCATTGGCTGCTCTACATCATTATTTCCTTCAAAATGAAAATTTATATTGAATAAATGATGCAATATCAAAAATCTTAAGCTACAAAAAGTAGTTAATTTTTAGTCCTAAAAATAGGCCTTTTATCCATTACCAATATCCCATTAAATACAAAAAGGAAAAAAAAAGTTAGAAACAATAACAATAACAATAAACAATACTACTTGCCGGCGAAACTTAAGTTTTCAAATATAAAGAAAGATTCTATCACAAGCATCGAAGTCGTCTCCTTCGATTTACATCTTCCTTATATAAAATTATATCGAACTTATCAACCTTCATTTGAGTTCATCAATGGAGGATTTCGAAAGCTACATAATTCTCTTCTTCATATGGTTGGTTTCCACCTTAACAATTCGTTTAATCTTTGCCAAAAACAAACATAACTCTCATCTTCCTCCAAGCCCTTTTGCTCTCCCCATCATTGGCCATCTCCATCTCCTCGGTCCGTTGCCCCACAAAGCTTTCCACAAGCTGTCGAACCGCCATGGACCTCTAATGCACCTCCGCTTAGGATCAGTCCCTTGCGTTGTAGTTTCCTCACCTGAAACCGCAAAACAAGTCCTCAAAACTCAGGAATCTTCCTTCTCAAATAGACCTCATTTGTCAGCAGTTGACTATCTAACCTATGGCTCAGCTGATTTCTCCTTTGCTCCTTATGGACCTTATTGGAAGTTCATGAAGAAACTTTGTATGTCGGAGCTCCTCGGAGGAAGAACGCTCGACAGCCTCCGTCCCATGAGAGAGGACGAGATTCGTCGGTTTCTACGGTCGTTGCAATCAAAGGCAGCCGATGGAAAAGAAGTTGATGTTGGAGGGGAGTTGATGAGGCTGAGCAACAATGTGATATCAAGAATGACATTGGGGAAAAGATGTGCTGAAGAAGAGGAAGAAGCTGAGGGAATAAGGAAATTGGTGAAGGATATAGCTGTACTTACAGGGACTTTCAATGTTTCAGATTATATTTGGTTTTGTAAGAATTTGGATTTGCAAAGGCTTGGGAAAAGGCTTAAGGAAGTTCGTGAGAGGTTCGATGAGATGATGGAGAGGATGATAAAGGAACATGAAGATAATTGTAGCGATGGGAAAGTGAAGGATTTGCTTGATATTTTGCTTCTTAAGTTTGGAGATGAAAATTCGGAGGTGAAGTTGACGAGAGAGAATATTAAGGCCTTTGTTCTGGTAAATATATATATATTTATTTATCTTTTTAATTACATTATACCCCTTTTAATTTTCTCTTTCTTTATACTCTCTACCTTCAAAATTGACCAAACTTTTACACTTATAATCATTTACATTTGGATATATATTCTATTTAAAGAGGAGTTTAGATTTCCTAAGTTGGTTTTAAATAATCAAATTTAGTAGGGTTAAATATATATTTTTTTATTCATTTTTCACATTTATGAATAGTTCTATTTTACGTCTGCATACATGCCTCAAATACATACTCCATAACTGAACTCAGTGTTTTTGAAAACTCTTTTAGGAGATTGTTGTTTGATCAAAAGCTATTGTTATGGTTAAAGTTTTTAGCTGTTAGGTTACTCTTCTCATTTGCACTGATGAGTAAAACATAATAAGACGTTAAAATCCTGAGAAACCAACTAGTCTTCTTCTTGTACTCGGTGGTTCCCCATCCACATAAACAAACTACCATGTTTCGCCACTCATACATTGTTCCTTTCTAAATTTTCTTTTAGCTCTTCCTTTAACTACATGCAAATAATAGGCGGACTTACGGTAACTTCAAATGAACTCATTAGTACACTAAATACCTTTTAACCAACTCTACTCACATATGATGTGATATTCTCTTTTTTCTCACTCAACCAACTTCTTTATGAAATTGTAGTAGGTTTTGTCTCGTATAACTAATACATTTCTCATCTTTTTTTTCACCAAAAATAATTTAATAGGATTGTCCCACGATCATTTCTTTTTCCTAATTTTTTTTCAAATAAGGTTAGGGTAATTACTCAAATAATCACGTCATTCCCTAGAGTTTAATCCAAATTTAATTCTCAAATGAGTGTTTGAAATAATAGTTTAAGTTTGAGGTGTAGATTACTTACCGTTTATAGAAAAATCAATTATAATAAATTTTGTCTTTTACTAGTTTTGGTGTATGTTTGTCAATTTTTTCTGTTTTTGAAAATACCAGTTTTTTTTTCTTCCTTTCATCGTTAATTTTCTCATCAATTTTTTACTTTCTCCAATTACTCACACGTGTGTGTATTTATGCATATCTGATTACCTAACCAAAAATTTCACAAAATCACATATTTTTTTCTTAAATTTCCAAATTTAAATTAATTAGCATCAATAACAAATTAATCTGAAAGTAAAATTATCCCAATTGGATGTTACATAAATTAACTTTATTTTCAAATATCCATTTTTTTACTAAATTTAATATGGTCATTTTAAAAAATAGCAAAATAAATATACTAAATTTAATAGAGACATTTTAAAAAATAGTAAAATAAATTAAAATATTTACAAGGTATAACAAAATTTTGAATTCTATCACTAGTCTTTTATCATTATAACATGTCAATAACTATTGATAAAAAGAATCTTTTAACTCGAATTTGTTTAATATATCAATGTCATCGGAAATATCCCTATAAAACAAATAAAATTCAAATTTTTATAAATTTTACCCAATTTAACATGTATATCATTTATATTATTTTATATCAATGACATTTTGATAGTTATTTGTATGTTTCCCATATAGTTCTTTTTCACACTGCATGTTGATACAAAATTCATGTAAACGTAGAAATATTGATATGTCTACGAAAATTTATATATGGTGAACCATCCATAAAAAAGATTTGTGATTGTTAGTATGAATAATTTTGTAGGACATATTTGCAGCAGGAACAGATGCATCAGCGATAACAATAGAATGGGCATTAGCAGAGCTAATAAACCATCCAAACATAATGAGGAAAGCAAGAGAAGAAATTCATAAAGTTGTAGGAAATAACAAAGTGATTGAAGAATCAGACATTCCCAATCTTCCTTATCTCCAAGCAATAGTAAAAGAGACATTAAGGCTTCATTCAAGCCCATTGATAGTGAGGGAATCAACTGAGAGTTGCACAATAAATGGTTATGAAATTGCACCAAAAACTCAAGTTTATGTGAATGTTTGGGCCATTGGGAGAGACCCAAACTATTGGGAAAATCCTCTTGAGTTTGAGCCAGAAAGGTTTATGGACAAAGAAGGGAGCTCGAGTGTGATCAGTGGTGATTTGAGAGGGCAAAATTTTCAGTTGTTGCCATTTGGGAGTGGAAGAAGAAGCTGTCCTGGAACAACTCTTGCTTTGTTGATGATTCAAACAACTTTAGGTTGTATGGTTCAATGCTTTGATTGGAAGGTTAATAATGGGAAAGTTGATATGGAAGAAGGGCCTGGCCTTACTCTTCCTAGAGCACACCCCTTGGTTTGTGTTCCCAAGCCTTGTTTAACTCCGTTTCCATCGCTTTGATTACAGTCATATATATTATCTTTAGATTACAAAGTAGAGATCCACGTCTAGCTTACCTGTTGAAGCTAAGTATACTCTATGAGTTAAAATGTGTTTATGGTTTTAGCGCAAGGAGAATATTCTTGATGGAGAATATTCTTGATGTAAACCAATCAAACGTCAAATTATTAATTAGATTTTATTTAATCATTCGAATCTAATTTTAATATTTGTCTATTTTATTATTTTTAATAAAATTTAAGTACGATTAAAAATGTCTATTTTGATAGCCTTTGTCCATCAAGTAGGCAGACATCAAGAAAGCTCGCCCATCAAGTACATAGAACAATAATAAACTCCAAACAAGTTTTTAACCTGAAATTTGTATCTATATCGATACATAACTTAGACACCTAGTTTATACTTTATAAATAGACACACAAACGACAAAGATGCAAAAAATACATAGAACTACAAACCAACTTCAAACAACTCCTGCAGAATATCAACAATTACATAACATGCATAACTTCAAAACTATACACTACAATAAAAATGGTCTACCACACAACATTTAAAAGCTAACAGATTTAAAATTCTTGATAGTTTTTTGTAGTCATTGTATCACCTGCGAAGGTATGACGATTATCTATGATAGATTGAAAAAACTGTCACAATAAGATTGTCATGACGAAAAAATAAATGTCACATATCCAGTAGCGTATAGACAAATAATGAATGTCATTATTTTATATCGTATGACAGTTAGTTATTTGTAATTTTTTGCATATTGACAGCTGTTATGAAATATCATGAATTTATATCATTTGACATGTTTTGCATGTCAAGAACGTGTCTAGCATGACTATCATTGAATTTCAATAACATACTTAACATGACTATAATTAAATGTCAAGAATATCTTTACATTGACAATTTTTTTTAGGAAATCAAATGTCATATACTCATGTATTACCATATTTCTTTTTACAAGAAAATACATTAACCGAAGGTCATTATTTCTTGCAGTCCTGCCATTACACAAACCAGTTCAATTACAAAGAACTTCTAATTACTTACATATATATACACACACATTATCTTACACTTTATAATATTTGTACAAAAAAATTGACTAATAACCATTTTTGGTAAATGGTTTACAAGAATCTACATGTAGTAAAGTATGATAGGTACATGGCACACAGTCCAAGTTTTGAATTGTGGAGTTGAACATAGTGAGAGAGTGGTACCATGGCTTCATTACTAAACCTAATAGGAAAATAAAAGGTTACCATATAGTTCACACTACACATTAAGATTGTCAATAATAGAGATACATATGTGTGGTTACCTTTCAATTAGTTGTTACAGTCATCGATCTTTAAAAAAATGATGTCATAATGCACACGAAAAACTATGAGTACGCCTACAATGTTGATTGAGTGGTGGTTTTAGTTACAAAACAGTAACTTACTAACCTATACTCATATTAGTCTCACGAAAGTCTATCTACACACCCAAAAGATACACTATAACTATTTCAATTTAAATGATACCAAACATGCAAATAATGAAAACAACATATAACAATACATATTGTCTCTCATAAGTTCGAGATCCAAAGGTTGGAGTTGAGACGATAGTGAAGTACAAGCGAAGACATTTAATTCAACCTTTTTCTCAACCTTCTTCTTCCTTTTGAACCCTCTAATAGGTCCCATTTGAAACTCGAAAAAGAAGCTGACAGATGGCAAAAAAAAAAAAAAAAAAAAAAAAAAACTAACATGACGAAAAGATGCCACTGACTGTCGAACGAAATAAAAAACCTAACTTGAGAAATGGTCGACGGCGAGCAAGGATTGCCGATGATAGATGAATTTTGAAAATGGTCGGCAATGTTTAGAGAGGTTGAGGATGGATGTTGGAATCGTGATGGTCGGCGGTGTCTAGAGACGTTGAGAAAGGGTTTTCATGAGTTTTTCCAATTTGGGGAAAGTTGAAACGTCATTTATTAAATTTTATTTTGATAAATTTTAATAAATTATTTAATGTTTTTACCTTTTATGACAACAAATAACCGTCATAGAAAAATGGAATCCTCAAACAGTGTTTTTCCCCAAAATTAAGAACGCAAAATTTGACATTTTATGATATTTTTTGTCTTCTCTAGCTCCGTTCAATTTGGGTTGTAGTGAGATGTTAGTAGGTCCTTTTTCTTGTAGTGATAGAACTCACACACCCCAAAAGCTCAAAATTTTCAACTCCACAACTTCAAACAACTCATGCAAAATATCTAACAATCACAAATATAAAATTAATATACCATCGAACCATATAATTGAAAAACACAAATAACATATATTTTCATTAATCAAATGTAAAAAAATGTTATTACAAAGAAATATGTAAGGAGCTTTCGAGGTAAGGGTCATTATTGATCAAACGATGTAAAAATTTGATACAATTACACAAAAAGAATTATCAATACAAGAGGCATGCAATAGTACAAGAAAAGGAATATGAATCAAACAATTACGATTGGGTATAAGAAAATACCACAACCTTAAGCTAATAAAAAAATTAGTACAAAAAAAATAGTAGAGTAGTGGAAGAAAGGGATCCAACCCACAAAGACTTCATGAATAAATTTACACAATTCAAGATACAAAATTAAAAAGGAAAAAAAATTCAAGAATCAAATAAATTCATGAAACAAGCGGGTGTTTTTTTTTTTTGGTAATCAAACAAGAAAGTAAAGAAAAAGCAATAAAATATTTTTGGAAGAATTTTTAGATTAAGACTTGCACAATACAAAGATGTTAGTTCTCTCTAATGGTAAAAGATGAGAATCAAGTGTTCTTGCAATTTTCTTATCATTGAACAATAAATGCATTGTTAATTAATTTAGCACTCAACCAATTGGTTCAACACCCAATTGTCCTACAACAATGAATCATAAAATGCATCAAAATTCATTGTAACGTTAATGAAAATACTTTTATCTCAATGGTTTCCACATGCTCAATTAAATTGCATACAGATCAAACGTATCATTTATGAAAAACCTAAGATTTAAAAAATTAGGAATTCAATTGGTGAACCCTCAATATCAAATTCTAAAACCCCCAAATCAAATTGACAACAATCTAGATGAAAAGACTAGAATTGGATTACCTTTTGATTGATGATCAGATTGTGTGTGTTGTCTTGGATATGGATGTTTGCCATATTTTACTTGGAAGACCATGACAATACGATATTCAAGTTGTTCATAAGGGGAGAGAGAACACCTATGAGTTCCAATGGATGAACAAGAAGATTGCGTTGCTGCACCTAAGCAAAAAGAATGAGGAAGGAGTCAATCAAAAGAATGCTAAAAGTCATCTTTTCGTCACTGTAAGTGGAAAGAAATTTCTAGAAACCAAAGAATCTGATATTTTGGGACTTGTTATTTTAGGCCCTCATACTACAGAAATTTCCAGCTTGATTCCACCAAAGGTGCAAGACCCATTGAGCCAATTTCAACCTATAATGGAGGAGCCCTATGAATTGCCTCCTCTACGAGACATCCAACACATAATTGATTTGATACTCGACTCATCTCTTCCCAACCTTCCTCAATATTACAGAATGAGTCAATTCTTACACTAGTACATTGAAGATTTGCTGACAAAAGGGCATATTCACCCAATCATTAGCCCTTGTGCCGTACCAGCTCAGCTCTATTAACTCCAAAGAAGGATGGCAGCTGGAGGATGTGTGTAGACAGTCAAGCCATCAACAAAATCACGGTCAAGTATCGTTTTCCTATTCCAAGAATTAATGATCTCCTTGATCAACTTGGGGGAGCTCTTGTTTTTTCAAAGGTAGACCTAAGAAGCGGGTATCATCAAATTAGAATAAGGCCGGGAGATGAGTGGAAGACGGCCTTCAAGACTAATGAGGGGTTATTCAAATGGTTAGTGATGCCTTTTGGCTTATCAAATGCCCCAAGTGCCTTTATGCGGTTGATGCACCAATTGCTACATTTATTCTTAAACAAATTCGTAGTAGTCTACTTTGATGATATCTTAATCTATAGCAAGAATGAAAAAGATCATATGCAGCACCTGAAGCTAGTTTTTGAAGGCTTTCAAAAGAGTAAGTTGTTCATTAATTTAAAGAAATGTATTTTCTGCACGGAAGAAATATCTTTCCTAGGCTTTATTATATCTGAAAATCAAGTGAAGATGGATGAAAGCAAGGTGGAAGCTGTAACTAAATGGTCGATTCCTAAACCAGTAAAGGAGATTCGAGCTTTTATGGGGTTAACATCTTTTTACAGGAAGTTTATTAAGAACTTTAGTTATATAACAGCTCCTATGACTAATTGTTTGAAGAAGGGAGCCTTTTATTGGGGAGAAAAACAACAACACAGTTTTAACTCCCTCAAAAGAAAGCTTGCCAGCCAACCAGTCCTAAAATTATCGATAGAATTCTTTAGTGAAAAGTTGAGTCCTTCTAGGCAAAATTGGAGCACATATGAGCAGGAACTTTATGCACTTGTTAGGGCCTTAAAACAGTGGGAGCACTACTTATTATCTAAGGAGTTTGTGCTGCTCACTGATAATTTCTCCTTGAAGTATCTCCAAGCACAAAAAAACATTAACAAGATGCATGCTAGATGGGTATCTTATATCGAATGATTTGATTTCTTAATCAAGCATCAAGCAGGCAAAGAAAATAGAGTTGCAGATGCCTTAAGCAGAAAAGCGACTCTCCTCATTGTGCTCTCAGTTGAAATTACAACCTTTAACTATCTTCCAATGCTATATGAGACTGATGAAGACTTTGGTGAGATTTGGAGTCATTGTACTGCTCATATCCATGATCGAGATTATCTATGGTGGAAGGTTTTCTCTTTAAAGGAGACCAACTATGCATTCCACATACTTCCTTAAGGGAAGACCTAATAAAAGAAGCTTATTTGAAAGGCCTAGCTGGACACTTTGGCCAAGAAAAGACTGGGCTAAAGTTTTTGTTAGAAAATAGAGTGATACAACCTTAGTATCAGAAATTGGTAGCTAAGATGTTGGGTTATTCGTTCGAAGTTATATACAAGTTGGGGCTTGAAAATAAAACAGTCGATTCTTTATCATGAATGCCTCCTACCGTTCATCTATGTAGTTTAACAGCCCCAACATTAGTAGATATATTGGTGTTCAAGGAAGAAGTGGAAGGAGATGAAAAGTTGAGCAAGATTATGACTGAATTGCAAACGGAGGAAAAAGACAAAGAAAGTAAATTTTCTATTCAACAAGGGATGCTAAGATACAAGGACATGTTAGTATTGTCGAAGACTTCAACCTTGATTCCAACAATATTACACACCTATCACAACTCTGTGTTAGGAGGGCATTTTGGTCTTTTACATGCATATAAGAGGTTAACTGGTGAGCTGTACTGGAAAGGAATGAAATAAGATATTAAGAAATACTGTGATGAGTGTATGACATGTTAGAAAAAACAAGTCCTTGGCACCACTACAAATTCCAAATAGTATTTCAAGTGATATATCAATTGATTTTATTGAAGGTCTATCAAGATCGAATGGGTTTGAAGTCATATTGGTGGTAGTGGATAGGTTCAGTAAATATGGACACTTCTTATCCCTGAAGCACCCTTTCATGGAAAAGACAGTGGCAGAGTTGTTTGTGAAAGAGATCCTGCAGCTACATGGTTATCCCAAGTCAATAGTGTCCGAACAGAGACTAGATATTCTTGAGCAATTTCTGGAACCAGATGTTTAAGATGTCTGGTACTAAATTGAATCGAAGTACAGCTTACCACCCACAAACAGAGGGCCAAACTAAAGTGGTCAACAGGGGAGTTGAAACCTATTTAAGGGGTTTCTATGGTGAACGGCCGAAAGAATAGACAAGATGGTTACACTGGGATGAGTATTGGTATAATACTACATTCCAGAGATCCCTAGGAATCACTTCTTTCTATGTAGTGTACGGTTAAATGCCTCCTTTGTAGGTGTATTATGGTGATCGCTATACTCCTAACTCAACTCTAGATGAGCAGCTCTAGGCAAGAGATGACGCTTTGGAAGTATTAAAGAAGCATCTTCGAATTGCCTAAGATAAAATGAAAAAGAATGTAGACTTGAAGCATCGAGATGTAGAGTATGCAGTTGGAGATATGGTGTTTTTGAAGATTAGGCCTTGTAGACATATCTCCTTCCGATAGAAAAAGAATGTGAAATTATCTCATAAATTCTTTGGGTCTTATAAGATTGTGGAAAGAAGCGTTGAGATATGGAGTATGCAGTTGGAGTATGGTGTTTTTGAAGATTAGGCCTTAGACAAATCTCCTTGGAGAAGAAAAAGAATGAGAAATTATTTCCTAAATTCTTTGGGCCTTATATGATTTTGGAAAGAAGGGGTGAGATATGGAGTATTAAAAAAAATCAAGCTATGCAATAAAATAAAAATGAGATATTTAATGAAACATAAATATGACATGCATTACACGTATTAAAAACTAGTATTTACAAAATTCTAAAACAATGTGAAAAAACGATTTTGTACCCAATCTAAATGATCATGTACAAAATCTAAGCGATCTATTAGTAATAATAGTCTATTGAAAATAGACAACGAATCGTTTAGATATTTATACATGAATATTTAAATTTTATATCAATATCGTTTAGATTTTTTATGAAAAAAAAAAAAGAGAGATGAAGAATGAAAAAAATTGCAAATAGGAAAATATGGAAGATGAATAATATGAGAAAAAGAAGAATAAATTGGAAAAGAAAAGAAAACAAAAAACTGAAAAATCATCTCATAGTAATCGAAATCTAATAACAGATAATAAAATTTAAAAAAAGAGAGATAATAAAATTTAAAAAAAGAGTAATTAGTTGGCTGGACCTTTGTTAGATTGTTATACAAACCTAGTTTCCATTTTGAACACTTGTAATCGTGTAAATGCTATTTGTAGATCATTCAATTAAACTATCTATAGATAGATAACCACGTTCTTTTACACCAAAACTAAACTAATTAGAATTAGATAAACATTTTGAGTGATTGACTAGAAAACACCTAACAAAAATCACTTTTATCACCTAATTCCTCCAAAATCAATTAAATCACTCCCAAAACACTCTTAAAGAGTCACTCCAACTTCATATCAAACCCCCTAAGATTACCTCACAATTAATAAATATGAGGCATATTAAACTTGTAATATTCTGTAAATATAATTTGTAAAATTTATAGAACATATTTGTTTAAAGTAAATAAAAAATGATAATTAGCCTTCATAATTTACATTAGGCATCTTACCACTAAACCATTAGAAACCATGCTATACATATACAGGGGTCAAAATTTGCTACGGCTAAACTGATCCAAAATCTTCTTGCAACATGGAAAATTATACATGAAACATCTCGAGCGGACGTCATCTGCAAACCTGTGTAAAGATCGGGATTTAGCATTGGCATAATCAAGGTTTAGTTGTAAGAATAGCAGTAGATACATGAAAAGACAGCAAGCAGTTATGCAAGGGCATCTAAGGTGAAAGAGTAATTTACACAATTACAAGTGTCCAAAATGAAAACTATGAAAGTTTTTTTAGGGCAAAGAACAGCTGCAGCCATTAAATTTTAAAGGAAGCTCTGCTTTACCACCGTTACATCTTTGCAACCGTTGCTGCAAAAGCCATAACCTAGTTTCAAATGCTTGAAGCACATCCTTTAATCTTGTCCAATATTGGTTAATGAATTTTATAGAGTAATCACTTCTGTTTGCTCGAGTCTTTCAAAACTAAAGATTGAATCTCATACAATTAAGACTCTGTGTGTATATATATAGGCTCCATTTTATCCAAACACATTAAAGGAGAGAAGGGAAAAAAATTGTTTTTTACACAAAAAAAAAAAAGGAGATGCAGTTAGATTCTTACCAGTAAATACAATGCACACCTTAGCCAAATATATAATTTACTATATTTGAACCATAGAAAGCTTTGGCGTCAGTTTCAAAGTGATGTCACCATAAGGTACATCTTGTTGTACATCAATAAGTCCATAACTCTTCAAAACCTAATGAACAGTGCAGTCACAAATCTTATCAGTAGAAAAAAATAAAGTAATGATTTGACTGTCTATGAAAGAAAGCTATTTACATGCTTAAGAGCGAAATTGACAATTCCAAAGAACCACTAAGAAAGTTTACGTTCAACATAACAAAATACAGTAATCTAAGATTTGCAAATAATCTAATCTGTCAGCATTCATTCTTCTGCAATTTTGAAAACTAGCTCTTTTAACCGTAAAAGATTTGATGTTTCAAGTTGAAATTTAGGCACTTTTCTCCAAATCAAGTATAGAGCATCAAGTTTGTGTAGTTTTGAAAAAGTTACCAGCGTCTCATAGAACATCCGCGCACATAGCTTTCTTCTTTTTCCTTCTAGGATGCCATTCAAAGAAAGATCTTGGTTCGAGTTATCTGAGATTGATTTTATAGGAGAAAGACTCCTTAAATACCGACCTAAAGCCCTGTTCGCATTAAACACAAAGAAAGGACAATTATAACAAGACATTCAGAGTACTTGAAATATTCAGATTGATTTTATAGGACAATTATTCTCTATGTCCTTTTGCTTATGAAACTTTCTTTTTTCCACCCTTGTTAATGAAACTTGTTTCTTACCCGAAAACGAATCAATAAATAGGTTAACTTAGTTTATTTTATATCCATGAGTGTCAGAGCCAACTTACACGCACCTCAACTAATTTCACTGGACAACCCACTTGACCTTACAACATTTGAGTGTCAAGAAAACTCATAGAAAATTAATTCCTAGGTGACCACCATGAATTGAACCTATGACCTCTTATTTAGTTATCGAGACTATGCTTCCTTCATTTTACCACTAGCCCAATCCATGATAATAGGTTTACTTTAATTAAAAGGGTTGTAGAGTGAATGATAGAAAAGTACCTCGTTCTCACTGACAACGAGTCAACACCACGAGTTCCCTGAGATCCTGTATACAAGCAAGTTAAGTCCCAACACCACATCAAAATCCCAAGTTATATAACACACTTAAGAAATATATTTGAAGGAAACATATAAATAATAACAGGAAGTACATTACTTGATTTACCAGCCGGTGAGCTATCTACTTCCAGGAAATAAAGATCCTACAATAATATCTCAGCAAGTTAGAACTTAAAAGGATGAAGAAATGCAAGTGATGATTCAAATCGTTTAATCAACACTATGGCTTTAACTCTAGCAGTTCAAAAGTGGTAATATAACATAATATGGTAAGTCCTAATTCAAAATTCTTGGTCTTGCTTGAAATCATCTCAAATTAATAGTTCATGTATTGAACCTTTAGTAATCAAACTAATTCAAATCCAGAAAATGAAGATGATGACAAGCCATTAAATTATTTCTCAACTTTAATCCAAATATGAATGACAAAAATTATTTAATGTGTGAAGTCTTTTTTTTTCTTTTTTTTGTGGCCATGCTGGTACTGTCCTCTTTTTCTGCTGATAAGAAGAAGGAAGATTGCATTATACTCGCAAGTTACAGAAGAAAATGAAGCACTAATGTTAATAGAAAGACCTACCTCGTCTGCAGTACCAATCTGCTTATCAGAGAGTGTAAGATCTTCTGCACCCAATCCCTCATCAATTGTCCCCGGAGTTTCAAACATGGAGGTTGAAGGTTCAGTTGATACTGGTACAGGGGTAACTAAGCCTTCAGAAGGCCTCGGAGAAGGCATGGGCCTTTCTGGAGAAGCATCTAAGTCTCCCATGGTTTCGTCCCCTCGATTTCCTTCAACGTCACGTATATGTTCAATCTCACCAGAATAGGAAACAGAAGCAGGATTCACAGTGGGTGGGATTCTAGATTGTGGCGAAGAAGAAACTTCTGGAGATGGAGCAACTGTAGGGAGCACAAATGTTTCGCCTGCTGAAGGAATGTTTCCAGCAGGATCAACAGAGCTCGGAATTTCGGTATATGGAGTGGAAGCAACTTCTGGAGCTAGAGGTGGAGCATATATTAGGCCTGATAAAGTCTCACTCGTGGAAGTAACATTTCTTGCATCCCCAAAGTTCTCCAAAGCCTCCTCCAAGGATATTGTACGACATTTTGTAGCAATATAGTCCACATTAAAAATATCTGAGAGATTATGACAAAGACCTGCACACAGATTTTTTATTTCTTTCTGCTATTCAAGGAACTCATAAAGATGTAGAAAACAAAACTACAACAAAAAATCACTTACCAGTGATGGAAGGATGATGGAAAACTTTTTTTTCTCTCAGCTTGTTGTTTAACTTCCATACTTCCAAAGAAGAGCTTGGAATGTTTCTTCTTTCACGTAATAAATCACTGGAATCCTCAAGAGCCTTTTTCATAAACCTGCAACACAACTTTCTATATCAATAATTGATTAAAATAAACAAAAAAGCCAAATGATAGATATCACAAACATACTTATTAGTCAACACAGTAGACTTATCAAAGAACTGTTTTCTCTTCCTCGATCTTGGCCTCGGCTGTTGTGGAGGAGTGGGTTGAAGAACATGCTCTACTGAAGGTTGAACTGAAACAGTGGAGAAGAAAACATCCAAAAATGAGACACCGTTAGTTATTTGCCACCAATTAGAACAACTCCAAATATAGAGCAAATGGAATTGAACTTACTCAATGCCTCTGGTGGAGAAGCAGAAGTTGGAGGTCCGGCACTTTGCTCATGTGGTAATGATGTCTTCGTCGGAGTCATCTTGTCTTCAATGATTGATAGCTTATCCGGATTTATATTCTCATCTATCGGGCTGGGTGGTTCAGATATGACATCACCACCAGGTGGAGACACTATAGGAACATCTTTTGTACTAAAAACAGGGACGTCCCGTGGAACTTCCATTTCTGGAACATTTTGAGGAGACAAAACATCTTCAGGAATGCCCTTATTACTCGGACCAAAATCTTGAACATTCATGGCATCCGTAACTTCAACTTCAGGAAAACTATGTGGCATATTGTCCCCATCATGGCCAGTGTTAAGTATATCTTCAAAATCACTTGGGACTTCAACATCCATAGTAATATCCACATGAGGTGGCGGGATCATGCTGCAAACAAAAAACATGAACAGTCAGCCTGGTTGTAGTCCATCCATTGATCAAGAAAAAGAGTGGATTCAAAAGTATGGGAGTCTTACTCATCTTCCATTGAAACGAACTGATCAGAAGACCCTCCAGGATGTGTTGAGTCATGCATGACATCCTGTGTATAAAATTAAGCAATTTTAATAATGACAATGAACATAGATAAAAGTATAAAAGACACTTAACAAACCAGTGTAAATAATTCTAGAAAGAAAAAAAAGAATTAAAAAAAATGTGAGAGAGAGGAGAGAAGAAGAAGAAGAAGAAGACAGAACCTCCTCAAAAGATATATCTAAATAAGCATCTCTTCCAATATAAGTCTGATCTGCAATGCAATGGTTTAGTTGGTTAATAAGTCCGTATAATATTGAGTTACAGATTATTGAGCAGGGGTGGGATAAATGTGAAAGGGAATCAATGTTCAACCTGCAAGAGTGATCTCTTCCTGACTCTTCATATGAGTATCTGGAACTCTGTTGGAACAAAATCATTGGTGTAAGAGAGATTTCAAATAAATCATATAGTTGGGAATCTAGGGACATTACCCATCATGGTAAATATCACTATCCAATTCCAAGGCATCAAGATCAAAAGTCGCAGGCAAAGTGATAGAATAAAACGGTGCTTGATAAACACTATCAGGCAAAGTGAGTATCGCTGACGCATGCATATGCATTTTTCGTAACTCCATCACCAAAACATCGACATCATGTTTTAAATAATCAATTTGCTTTGAATAAATCCGCACAACACCCAACAGAAGGTAGCTTGACGTCCGCAGGGCAAGAGGAACTTCTCCAAACATGATTGCATCTACGAAAAGGACATCCATCCCAAACAAGAATCAGAGATCATCCAAACTCACAGAAACCATACATGCACTTGAAAACCCATACTTAGAAAATACAAATGGAAAATGGCCAAGAATTTAACAATAAAGGCAGAGAAACCCCATCTTAGTGGGGATGTAAGAGCTCAATACAAATAAAATAAGATACTAACCGACGACAACAGAAATTTTAGTCTTCTCATAGTCTTTCTTGTTCAGACGGTGCTGTAAATGAGCTGCACACCACACGGTCCCTAATGGGGTTTTACGGGCCAACAACGTGTGCGAGTAAAACATTTCTTTTCTCCTCGAAACGAAAACTGCAACAGCTCACATTTTCAATGCAACGATTAAAATAAAGTTGCAAAAATCAAAACAATCAGAAACCTTTACCAAATTACACAGTTCAGCACAAGCAACTTATTGCAAAACATTCCTAGGATAGAATATCAAATCCTATGAAACATTATTTGACTCCTTGTCCAGAACGCTAAGCTGCAGTTCTTACAAAATTATCACTTGATCCTTCATTTGAAAACATTTTGGATAAGCAAAAATAAGAGCAAAAATACTAAATATGCAATTTCCATATCAAGCATTGAAACTAATAAACAAATCGTTGAAAATCTTTTAGTTAAAACATTGTTACAAACAGTACTTTCAAAACCAAAATCTTTCGATCAAATAAGATTTCGAAACTAAAGTTTCAAGCTAAGACTTTCAAGTAGTCTTTCATATAACTAAAGCCTTCGAATTAAAATATCAATACCTTTAATTAATAAAATTGTCGCACTTCTATAAAAACAAAATTTACAATTTTCTATTAGACAAAATTTTCAATCAAACAAAACTTTCAGCCATGTAATTTCATTTGGCAAAAACAATTAAAAATATACAAAATCAATAGTCACATACAACATGCTTTCTCCAAACTACAAACGACAAACAACAAACTTGAACAAATCATAAACTGATTAGCACACTTCAACCGAGTCTGAAATGGTTGGAATCATACTACCCTAATAAAAAACTTCGTAACTGATCCAAACATAACAGAGAAAGAATCCAATGGTTCATAACAGCATTCAAGCACTTCAATTCAATTAAAAAAGGGAATGAAAGCAACAATCTTACTGAAAAGACTCTGAACCTTGGTTGTCGGAGTTTTAGCAAGTCCGAATTCGCAGATCTGGGTAATCTGCCTTGAGGCCAACCAGAGTGTGGTTCAATGCCGAAACCCGTCGAAACGGAGAGAAGCGTCGATGGAAAACGGGGGAAGAGAGGAAGAGAGAGCCGCGGAAGAAGATGATTCTAGGGCTTTTCTTCGGTTTTTTGTAATAAAGATTTTCAAGAATCGTGACTTAAGAATATGAAGAAGACGAAGGAGGGGCGCGGGAAACAAAAACTGGCGCCAATTTCATAGTGTTGTCGACACGTGCCACCGAAAACACCGTGTGCCTGTTTCCTTTTATTTTATTGACGGAATTACCCCTACAATGATTTCACATTTGTTTTACTTTAAAAAGTTTTAATTTAAGAGGATAAACCATAGATTATCACAACAGTTTAATATTTCACAACTAGCTATCTGATATGTTATAATAAAATCATATTTGTTAAATGGTATAATATATACCTAGAACAATTTTGAAAAAGGAAAAAACATACAAAAAAAAAAAAAATAGCTTGAGTCTAATACATGAAACACCTAAAATACCTCAATTACACGTTTTATGTGAAACGCAACTCATCGGCCAACATGCACAATAGTATTCTATTCGAGATAGATAGAGATAACATTCTATCTAAAATAGATGTTGATAGTTGTGCACCACTTTGGTTATTTCTTTTAAGTAGCTAGTTTAGTTCTACTCCTTTTGTTGAATTTTAATTATCATTGTCTATGGTACATCAAGATGCATCAATATGTGTCATTCCACATGATTTAGTTACATAATGATAACACCAGCATGTGAAAATAAAGTGTGATAGTCCTCTATGAGATAGACAAAATTAAAATACTATCTTTATCTCTCTAAGATAGATGGTGATATAGTTCTTTATTAATGTCAATAGGAGATAGACAGAGATAAAATATTATCTTTGTCTATCTGAGATAGATGGTGACAGTCGCTGTGCATTGATTTGGTTATTTTTGTCTGTTATGTTACTGCCTGTATTTTGTGTCCTTTTACATGTTTTGTGCTTCTTTCAATTCTATTAAAATTTGAGGAACCATTTAAAATATTTACCACTCAAGACCATCATAGATCATAAAATATCATTAATAAACTCTAATGTCAATCCATTTGTCAATATATGTATTAAAATGCAAAAAAAAAAAAAAAAAAAGATTACATCTTTGAGTTAATTTGTTCTACTTTGCAAGTTCTACGGTTGTGACCTTTACAGTTACAATTAGAACATGTTGATGAACTTTTTAATTCCTCTACGAATGGAATTCTGGGTCTTTCAACTTGACGTTTAACAATATAAGGTAATGTTTTTATGACATCATATTCAACTCTCCAATCCAAATGAACTGTAACAAGTCAAACACAAGCACTTCATGTTGCTGACAATGTTTCCGCTCTATGATAAAACTTAGTTACATATGTGTATATCACACATAATATTTGTTCTATTACATATTGTGCAATAATAATGTAGGCATGTTTTGCAAACAGAAAATGACAGTAGATACATTTATTCCAAATTGCAGGAAGATTTTTTATAATGGGAATTGGCAAATTGTTGGTGCATTGCATATTTGGATTCAACTTCAATCTAGAATAAACATATGTTTCTAATAATCTTTTAGTCTATGTCTTTTAAGGAAGAGTTAATATCATTACTCGCTCAAATTATTCTGGAAAAAGTATCTACGCAAAACAGGTAAACAATTGTCATTTTTCCTTTTTAGAATGGTGTGCTATCATCCTATCTCTCTCCCGCGTTATTGCATATTTGGTAAATTCATTACATATCTTTGGTATGTGTTGGATTCATTAGATCAAATTCCTATTGTTCATCTGTTAAAACTATGCCTTTCCAGTCATTTTGCGGTAGTGATGCCTCTGAGATTGCTAAATGGGCTTTCACAAAACTATTGTTCATTACATATCTTTGGGGAACAAGCATATGATCGTAGAACAATCAACTTTTATGATTGACTTACTTTAAGTGGGGATGATGTTGAGGTACATTTAATAAATAATTTGTAACTACATAACCAGAAAGCAACAAAGGTTGGATTATATTTGTAAAATAAATATTGATTGTTGCATATCTAGTGTCTAGTGTGGAAATTTAGATTCAAGGGCCTAAGCAATGACATGACCTTGACGGTTCAATTTGCTACTTATCTACTTCATGACTCTTGAAAGGTTTGACTTCTTCTCCTTAAGAACATATTGTTATGATTGCTCGGTTAAAATCTCAATCTTTTTAAAGCATCAACAACTCTTTGTTCTTTCTTCTTGGTGAGTGTAATGATCCGTGATTTCCAAAGTAGGTAGTTGGAGGAAATGGAAACTAGAACATTGCTGAAAAATTTGGGTAGTTTTTTGTATAACTAAGTTGGTTCTCTTTGTTCTTTGGCTATGAGTATTATTCGAAGCATGTTCTTGTGTAGCTAAATTGGTTATTTTTATTCTTGGGGGTCTTTAAAGATTGAATTGAAACCTACATTTGCAACACTTAGGACTATGCTTATGCTTATGTAGTTGCCTTTTTTTATTTCAATTGTACATCCCACTACAAGAAATATGACTTTCAATGACACTTTGGTATTGTCATACCCCGCCTCGCACGCGTTCTTACTCGTCATGCGAGACACGGTATGACTTTGAGTATCTTGACATGTTAAACGTCAAAATACTTGGCTTGAGTTTCTTAAGCTTTGCTTAATTGCCTGGCTTCTTAAACTTAACTTAAAAGACTTTATACTTTAGGCGATATAAACACTTAACACAAGAGATGGAAACAAAGGCAAACTTTTATTACTAAAGTTATGTGATTACAATACTTTACAATAATACATAACAACTCTTAAGCTTAATCTAGATGTCTTAGTATAGTCTTCTCTCGACAAGCAAGCATGTCACCCTTTTAAGCTTGTCACCTTTTCCTTACTTTGACCTTAATGTTTGATACCAGGAAGGTAAAACTTAAAGCACAAGTCAAAGACTTAGTGAGGTTTTTTAAGAAATCCTCTCCGCAAAATAAATTTTGTAAATCATTGATCACATCATATCACTTATATCTTTTCAAATAAACACATCAAATTGTAAGAACATACATTTTACATAAACACACATTAGTCAACAGTCATTCCTTTCGCCAATAACCTAAATCATTCTCTACACAAAGACTCATCATCTCTCGTTTAGACTACTGGTATGGCTTTCTCATCATCAACATTCAATAATATTTTGATTCATTCTTTGTTGCTCAGGCCGAGACGCAATACACATCTTTTTTACATTGTTCTGCCTCATTTCATCATGCAGACATCTTTCATACACACGATTGCCTTTACTCTTTATGTGCACATAACATTTAGCTCTATGGTAGAAAGCAGACTAATGGTTTGAACACCATCTTTCTGTCATTGGAATCACATAAAATATGTTTTGATCATAGTATAAGCTTTTCATTTGAAATCTCTTTGGAAACAATCATTTTGAAATCTCTTTGGAAACAATCATATCGAAATCATCATTCCAAATCAACAAAGACTTTATAAGAAAAGTTTTTACCACATAAACACTTTGAAGAAAACACTCACAAAATCTTTAGCCTTGAGACCAAAATACTTCTTATCTTCTTTTTATTCTCCTTCTTCTTCTGCCGTTGCTGACGTTCCTTCAATATTTTTGTATGTTACATCACTTATCTTCACTCCAGAATCCTTTAAAACAACGATGAAAACAATTAAAAATAAATATTAGCAAACATGAGAGGTAATTAAGTATATGTATGCCAACAATTTAATTAATTTAATAATAATTACCTCGACAGAACAACCTTGATTATTGGGACAATAATTTTGATCGATTAAGATTGGATGTTTAACATTATGCATAGTTATATTTTCAAACACAACATGTTTTACGAAACCATTGCTAGACGTAGGCGATGTCTTTATCCTCACACCATTATCTGATTTTGTAAACACTGTATTCATCAATCTTATATTTTCAACTCCATTTTCATTGACCTCTTTTCCTAGGCTCCCGATACTGCATTAATTGAAATTATTATCATATTATTTTATTAACTCAAAAAAAAAAAAGATTACCGGCCATCATTTTAGTGTGTGCATATATTAGATTTGTTACCTTACACCATGGCGGGCCCACATTTAATATCACTCATAAACAAATTATTTGTTCCATCACCAATAGAAATGCAATCATCTCCCGTTTTAATGGTAGTTCAAGAGATGGTTACAGCAGTGGAGGATTGCACATGGATGCCATCAGTATTGGGGCCTTGGTCTGGAGCCATTATCTTCACATTCTTGACCATCACATTGTTGCAACTATTGATCACAATATGAGTTTGTCGAGTGTTGATTGATCTTAGTCCACTAATTATGACGTTGCTTGCCGAATTGAATGTTATTGATTGTATTTCATTTGTTAAAACAAAAGAAAACATGTGTTACTATACATATATATATAAATAAACATGTCACAATAAATTTTAAAAAATACACTTGGATGCTTTTGGATATATAGTAGCTTACTCAGGGTGTGTTGTTTGGAATAATACATTTTCAAGTTTTAATTTAAAAAATGAAATTTTAAAAAGATCAAAATGTCCCATGTCTACTACAAAATAACTTTTAAAATGCATTTAAACCCCTTTCGTTTAAATAAAAATAAGACGTTTGGAAAGCACTTTTTTTCTCAAATTAATATCTAAACAAGCTCTCAATTGTAAAGTTAGTATGTTGGTCAATTTTTGGGTAAAAAGTAATATTTTTGGTGTTTTTTTTCTGCTTTCTAATGAAGATAGTCGATGTGCAGTTTTGGAATTCAATAAAGTATTGAGTAATTAACACGCATACCCTTGCTCCCGGGGGACATTTTTTTCCAGAGCCCTTGCAAGCCCAATAGTCGGTGCCTTTTCCATCAATATTGCCACCGATGAAAGAAATTCCATTAACTTTGGTGAACAAAATCCAATACCTAGAATCTCCAAGAGCATTATAGTCAAGAGGTGCCACGAGTGTTCCATTCAATTGAAATGTAATGTTGCTGTTCTTACATGGACCTCTAAATGTGATGGATGTAAGCAAGAACCTTCCCTTAGGGACGTTGATGGTGGATCGTGTCAAGGAGCTACATGCAGACATCCACGCTTTCAGAAATGATTGGGTTGAGTCAGTTTTTCCATCCGGTTTTGCACCGAATGTTATCACATTGTAGTTGCCTGCACTTGAAATTTGAATGAACAAATGGAAGAAGAGAACGAAGACTAAACTTTTTGTTGGGTTGGCCATATGTTTTATAAAGAAAGATCTCATAAAGTTGGGAATTAAATTGTGTTAATGATGCATGGCAATAGGGATGTGTTTTGATATATATAGTGTACTTGTGCAATGAAATTAATAATGAATTAAAACATTGATAAAAAAGAAAAAGTGAAATGAAAGAAATTGGATATGCTAAGTAAGCAGGCGGCTGATGTATATGCGGTGGTTTGATTCAGATGAAGGAAATCAGCCAGGGTCTTGATGTACGGCCGCTATGTTCATGCATTTTCATTAGATGCTCTTCTTTTTGCACGAAAATTGGTATTCATCCAATCTTGTGTTTGAGTCGTTGCTACTCAAATAATAATTAACTATTGTTCCATGAAAACAATAACACTATCCTTGCTCATGGTATCAATCTTATATTATATGGGTTCATCAACCGGTTCTATTTTGATCTCTAAACTTTTTAAAATGTTTGTTTTAGTCCTAAACTTAAAAGAAAAAAAGAAAACATATTTTGATCTCTACTATTAGCATTTTGTTAAGAAATGGACTTTTATGTTTGGATGACTAGGATATCAAATAAAATAATTAAAGAGTTCTAAATTTTAGTAAGAACAACTCAAAAAGTCGTCGTTTTCTAGATTTTGATAATGGTCGCCATTTAGGATATTGTCATTCTATTTCACTTTCTTAACTCGTATGCTTGATGCAATTCATCAACATATAAATTTTTTAGTGCATCAAGTTTGAGATATTTTGTGATTCATTGAGGTGCTTTTTTTTCATCCTCCCAGTCATTTATTCTTTGTTTTGTTTTGTTTTTTTTTTTTTTTTTTTTTTGTGATTCATTATGCGAATATTTGTTTAAAATTTAGTAGAGTTCATTTCATAAGTGTTAGTATTTATTTTATGTTTCTAGTTTATTTTACATTGTCATTGATATTAAACTACAATATGTTCGTTCTATTTTATTTTTCTTTATTCTACTTATTGTCATTTTTTTATGGTTCGAGAAATAAATAAATAAAGGGTGAGGAGTCCGAAAGAGATACGAGAGATTTAAGTTTTGGAGAAAAAGAACAAAATTAGTTTTAAATTTGGGTTTATTTAATTAAAGTGTATTAATTATATTTCTACGTTCATATAAAAGATTTATAGAATAAAATAACAAAGTTTATTAGATATTTATGAATTTAATTAATATGATGAATATATAGTCCAATCACCTAAATATAAATGATCATGTCATCGTTTAGTTAACTTTTAACAAAATTCTAACAAAAATAATCAAAGTATGCATTTTTTAAAAGTTTGATAACTAAAACAGACATGAAGTCGTTCAATGACCAAAATGAACAAATGCAAAGCTCATGACCAATTTAACCTATCGTATTTAACAAATTTATCACATTAATAAATATTATATTACTGACCACATTTAAAGATATAAATAATACATAGGGATAGTTACAAATTTAGCAATTAAATTCAAAATAATTAAGTATATAGCAATGTTTTTAAAAAATTGCAAATATAGCAAAATTTGTCAAATTCTATCAATGATAGAGTCTATCACTGATAGATCATATTGTAAAAATTGGTCTATCACCGATAGATCATACGAGTCTATCAGTGATACAAGTCTATTAGCGATAGTTTTGCTATATTTGCAATTTTTTTAAAATTTTGTTATATCCTTAATTATTATTCCTCAAATGGTCACTCATTACAGTTACCCTGATATATATATAATAAAGGTCCAATCATGGAACTTTTTATATTTTAAGTACCTTGAAACCGAAGACGCTGTCACACGCATAAGTCTCTATTTTTTTTTTTATTGTTTATTAATTATTAATCTCTTTTCCATAGATAAGTCTCTACCAATTTTAACTTAGAATATATATCTTATATTGTCGCTCATTAATTATCATGTTCATTACTAGGATACCTACCTTTGTGAACACAAGTTGGCACTAACTTCAATTTTTTTACGTGAAAACTAGTTGCGTGTACATTGAACAGCATCTATTTTTATACAGCATAGATTAAGGTAGTGCACCAGAGGAGCTCCCCTTCTATCATGTTCATCATTCAAACGTAAATAAAAGCTCTTTATTTCTTCGTACAAGAGAATCTTGATTTTCAAATATAAGAACAACGACACTTTTCCTCATTGAAAACAAAACAACAAATACAAACCACGTCAATCAAAAGACTTACATGCTTTGGGTTTTATCTTCACTAAGGTTGCATTCAACGTTGTTATGCACATCTCATCTCACACACAACACCAACCAACCCTCAGACAACCAAAATTTTTACTAAAAAGGAATGCTAAAAACAGAGATCCCGAAAACATCTCCTTCAGAATAAAATCATATCTTCTACTTTAAGAGAAAAAATTTTCATAACCGCGCCAAAAAATATATTTTTAAAAACATAATATTCTTCCCACTTCACATAAAAAACTTTTTGCCACGTCAACCAACATGAAGATAATTGTGAAAAAATGTAACTACCACTAGCCCATGCATCTTCTAACAAACTCTCCCTTGGGATTGACTTCCTTTATTTGTTTAAACATGTATATAAAGATAGAACTAAACACCTAGAAGCAACAAAAGCCAACAATAAGTAGTTCAATTTAGAGAGAACAGTTAGAGTAACAAAGAGAATTACACTTCTAAAAAAGACCCACTCAAGAGAAATACACATGCAGAAATAAGAGAAAAAGCAACATCAAAAAAATTAAAAAGACAAACAACCCCAAACCACACAATAGTACCACAACAGCAGCCTTTCAACCTTTTTAGATTCCAACTCAAAAACATACAACCAACCACATAACCACACTCCACCTTGCATGCTAACAAAGAATTAGGAAACAAGAGGAGAAAACCTAGAGGGTCTTGAGCCACAGTTAAAGAATACAGGGCTTGAAGGACAAAATCAATGACAACTCTTCAACTGGTAAGATCTGCTATAACCTCGTTCTAATCTTGAATGGAAACACTCAGAGACCGAGACTCATAAGATAGGAGTTGTGTAAACCCTAGTTCTTGAGCTCCCTAAAAGTATTAAGTGTTAAATGTTATGAGAAGCTTAGTGTTGTTTTTCTTTGTTAGGTGTGAAGGGATAAAAGTCTATGGCAGCACAAGATTTTAAAGAATCATTACTCAATTTAATTTGAAAATCCTAAAATTTCAGTACATTGGCAACATTTAGGATCAAAATTTTAAATAAAAAAACTAAGCATGCTTTTAATTCAAAAGATACAAAAAACTTACTCTTGTTGACATTTATGAATCTACAATCCACCAAATTAGGGACACTACCCATCAGAGACCTTCCTATCCTCTGAGATGAGATTGGTTTATGGGAACCAATCAGAATGCAAAAAGATTTAGAGAGAAACTATTTTGCATAAAACCAAAACCATTAGTTTAATTCATTCATTAAGAAAAACATTTTTTCTTCTACGTATTTATAGCTCTCTCTCCTTTATGGAGTAGAGAGACATTTTTTCTTCTACATATTTATAACTCATTTTCCTTTATGGAGTAGAGAGAATTATGAGATTCTAATAATTTAAAAAATATTAAATTAATAGAAATTTCAAATCAACTAATTAATTAAATCATATTTCACTAAATAAATTTAATGAACATCTCTTCAATATCTTATTAATTTAATTAAATCAAACTTAATTAAATAAAACTAGGTTAAATTAATTAATAGTTAAATTAAATATTTTATATTTAACTTAAATTAAATTTAAATCATTCAAAGTTTAAGTTTCTCCTAACCAATAATTTTAATATGAATCTAATTCACGTTAAATTAATATTTGAACTCATTCAAATATTTTATCTCAAATTATATCCAAAATTAAATTTATATAATAAAGTTTGATTAAACTTTTTATTATTATATATTACATTATACTAATTTCCAAAGTAAATTTATACATTTCAAATTACAACTAATATAAATAAATCACATTATTTTTTACAAGCTAGAAAGGTAATGTAAGGGAGCTACAAATCAGAAGCTACAACGGTATGAGATTAATTGGCTAAACTCATTAGCAACATAAATCAATATTTGTTAAGTGTGTGTACTCCACTAAAGATTTACAATTGAACTTTTCTCATTATAGATATATTTTTGTGTCCACGAATATAGACCAATAACAGTAAGTTAGTCATTCACGAGTGTTCGTAACACCAGCTGGGTCAAATTATCATTTTACCTCTAGGTTACCTCTAGTCCTTAAATATCATGCTCATCTAATGAACAACCTGTTTATGGTTCAACCAATAAACAGAAACCCCTCTCATGCCATAGAGAGGGTACAGACCTTTGTTCAAGTCCCGAATATACCATTTAAGGGAACACTCATCTATTTACCCTAAAGTCGAGAATGAGTGTATTTCATATTGTGTAATTATGTTCCTAGCTCCCCACTCGATCTTGTCCCTAAATGATAAGCATATTGAGTTGGCAATCTGTCACTCTCACACATACAAATCAAAAGATAATCCCTCGCGAATAGGAGTTCATAATTCATTCAGGATATAGATTAAGTTACCTAGGTCATCCTAATGAAATAGAAACCTAACTAGTTAATAGAGTTACATCTAATGGTTCCCATTTCATGGTTTGGCAACTCATTGCATAAGATACGTTCACTCGCATGTCACATACACGAACTCGTTGGATCATTATGTTTGTATCAAATACAAAGTGAGTTGTATCCATAGTATTATCAGGATAAGGTACCCAACCTTATCCATGTACTATAGACCATTTAAGTTGATCTCGAACATTGATCCCTAATGTCTCTACACATTGTTCAAAACTCATCAGATAACTTAAAATGTTAGTTTATTGGTTTTGGGTCATTAAGACAAAACTAATAACATAATCAATAACATTTATTAAAATTACAATAATAACACTTTATTAATGACGGTGAATGAATTATATCTATAATCTACGAGTTTTAGGATATAAATCTCAACAAGGTGGACAAGAGAAGAGAAATTATGGTTAAGTATGGAAGTTGGTAGTTGGTGGCCAAAAGGGAAAGAAGAGAAGTTTGTTCTTAGTTGAAAAATGGCCAAGTGTGGAGAGGTTTTTGTATAAGGTGTTAGGTGTTTTATGATTCTTAGGCGTTTGTCGTTGGCTTAGGCGAGATAGAATGTCAAGAACCTCTAAAGAGGTTATCTCAAGCATTGTGTCAAGCTAGGCAGAAAGTATGTGGAAGTTGCTAGGTGAGAACCACTACAAGAATGTCCTAGGCGTTTAGTACTAGGCGAGGAAGCTTGCTAGAGGTGTCTTGGCATTTTGGCTAAAGCATTTGAAGAAGTTATGGGATTAGTTTGTGCTATGCAAAATTTTAAATTTTAGGTTGTTATTATATCAAATGCAAAATTTTAGGAAATGATACAATTTTAAATTTAAATTTTGGAGGTATTCCAACTAAACTTTTAAAATAAAATAATAAAATAAATATTTATTATTATATCTAATCCGAAAAAAATGGAGGATAAATATAAAAAATGGTGTATTTGTATGATATAATAAAATGTTACTAAGAATTAACCAAACCTTAAGAAATGTATAATGAACAAATTATATTATTAATCATTATATGAGAAATTATGTATTTGTATGATATAATAAAATATTAGTGAGAATTAACCCAAACTTATCAAACCTAGAATGAAAGAATTATATTATCAATGACTTTATCGATAGTAAAAAAATATGAATTAAATAGCTATTACTATATATTAATAAAAATAAATGGTTAATCAATTCATTTGAAGTCTATAAATCTAAAAATTTAGTATAAATAATGTAGAAGATTTTGTTCTATATCCCATTTTTAATGGAAAAAATAAGGACGATTTTGCTAAAATTCAAACTATGTGAGTCGAGATTGGACGAAAGTTGACGTGAAATAAACGGGGCCTTCCAGTGTAATGGGCGTATAAACCCCTAAAATTTAATAATTTAACCCTTAATTTTCTCTCTAGGGCTTTTGGCGAGTAGAGGAACGAAGGCGACGGTGCCAAATTCTCAGAAGTTCATCAATGGCTCCGAAGACAGCAAGAGTTAGCAGAAATCCTGAACTCATTCGAGGGGTTGGCAAATACTCGAGGTCGAAGATGTACCACAAGCGTGGTCTTTGGGCAATCAAGGCCAAAAATGGAGGTGTCTTCCCTCGCCATGATGCCAAGCCTAAGGCAGATTCTCCTGCTGAGAAGCCGCCCAAATTTTACCCAGCCGATGATGTCAAGAAACCACTTGTTAACAAGCGCAAACCCAAGCCCACCAAACTTAGGTTCATCTCTCTCGATCTTCTTTCTTTCGATGCTATGTTTTTACTCAATGTCTTGGAATCCATATTGCTTTCTGAGGAATTGGAGTAATTAGAGTCCATGCTGTAGCTATGGAGAAGCGGGAATTTCTGAAGAGAGATTAGTTTTACACTTGATTTAAGTTTTGGGTTTCGAATTGGGTGATCTGAAGTGAATTTTTGCTCATTTTTCTATTAAGCAATATTTGGTTCTGGGGGTGTGTTCATCTAACTTAGTTTCGTTGATTTTTATACTATTTACAGGTCCAGCATTACTCCTGGAACCGTGCTTATCATTCTTACTGGAAGGTTTAAGGGAAAGAGAGTTGTGTTCTTGAAGCAACTTCCGTCTGGGCTGCTTTTAGTGACTGGTGTGTTTTGATGAATCTCTAATTGTCTGTCTTTATAAATTTTGTTTTGTTATCAAAAAGTGTTGGGGATTCTGTTCATGGGGTTAGTTTTTGTTTTTCCACATTCTTTGTGGACTTGTGTTAGATTTGCATTGGAAGTCTTATTTATGATATCTTAGCATCATAACAGTTATTTGCCTTAGGTTTACATATTATCTCAAATGCGTTACCTGCATAACAAGAAGGAAGAAGTTGGATACTTTGGGTTTTACATTTTGACAGTATTAATTGTTGAACCTCGAAAGCAGTTAATATTGAAATGTCTCACGTCTTGTATTCTGCCCATTTCTCCGGCCAATCGACTTTACATACCACTGAAATGCCTCATGCTTCCTTTTATGAATATATGCCCTGCTAATGGTCTTTTCATCCCATAAGTTTCTAAGCTTTATGTGCATTATCTTCTATTGTTTTCTTATGATGGTTGTGGGTACGGGTAGGGGTTAGTGTCTGAGTAGTCCTACATGTTTAGGAGAAAGGATGTATATAAAATAGTGATTGGCGGAGGCTATTGATTTCAAATTAGCAATTCTTGAACCTGCTAAGGATTATCTTAATTTGATTTTTGTCATTTTAGGGCCATTCAAGGTCAATGGTGTTCCTTTGAGGCGTGTGAATCAGTCATACGTGATTGCAACCTCCACCAAGGTGGACATTGCAGGGGTCAATGTGGAGAAATTTGGTGACAAATATTTCTCCAAGGAAGTTCATCAGAAGAAAAAGAAGGGAGAAGGAGAATTTTTCGAGGCAGAGAAGGAGGTACTCATCCTGTTTTTGATTTGTCCAAATAGTTTAAAGTTTTATCATTTCTTTGTCCTGATTTGAGGTTGCCATTGTTACATGCAGGAAAAAAGTGCGCTCCCACAGGAGAAAAAGGATGACCAGAAGGCCGTGGACTCGGCTCTGCTAAAGTCCATTGAGGCAGTCTCAGACTTGAAGACATACTTAGCTGCAAGGTTTTCTCTAAAGGCAGGCATGAAGCCACATGAGCTTGTTTTCTAGATATTTTCTGTGTGGTTTCTGATACGCCTCTTGGGGAATTTGATCCCTATAATCTTCTTGTTCATGTTTTGTTATGAGGGTTGTAGATTTGAAATTATGTCTCGCAATGAATTTTGTAGTGAAGTTTATTCATCAAATCCTACATTACGTGGCTTCCTTTGACTGGTGAGAGTGATAAGACATGTAATTTTTGTTCAATTTCTGGCTGGTGAAATACTTGAGAAACACATTGATAAAGATAGATCGGTTGACTTACAATGGTGCATGGCCATGTTTGATTAGTATGCAACGTCAGAGAGTGGGCAATGTATGCTTGAATCTCATATATTTGGGGTTTCTTTTTCAATTTGGTTAAAATGATATTTTCTTCTCTGCCCTTCACTTGTTTATCATATGATAATAATTTTACTGTTGGCATGTATGGAGCGATCTTGAAAAAATTAAAATCACTTTTGAATACTTTTACTCCTTCCAAATAAATTGTAATAGTATGAAAAATTAAGTAGAATTTTTTACAATTTTAAAATCACCCTTTGACTTTCAAAATTACTTCAATTCTAAAATTTGATGATTTCAAAATTAACAAATTTTCTTCCAGTAATATTTAGTGAAAATGTTAATGATGTGATAATACCAGTTTGGAGCTACATCAATTGAAGAAAGATTTAGATTGTTTTCTTAATTAAAATTGTGTGTTTTTTAAGGAACATTTTAATTTTAACATTCACATCAATACTAAATATAATTAATTTAAAAAATATATAATCAATATTTCTTTATTATATTATACCAAATTTACTATCAATTTTATAAATTTCATAATTATTATAATAAATAGTTTACAATTATATTTTCATTTATTATTAGGATATTGTAGATTTATTTTTAATACGGTATTAAGTTGAAGTTAATATGATAATATTATATTTAATAATTTATACAAATTCATTTTATTTAATTTCATCCCAACTTAATATCAAATTTTCACAAACCTACTTTCTACTTCGTTCACCGTTGCAATTTTCTCCAATCAGTTTTTTCGTTTGATATTTCGATTTTGTTCTTCCCCTTTCCATCTCATTCAAATATCCGGTAAGTTCAATTTTTTTCTATTTATATTTCTTTATCCTTCCTATTCATGTAAATTTTACCATATATATTTTATGTTTAATTTTTCCTTGTGTTCATAAACTGAAAGTTCGTGAGTTCAATATTTCAACCATCTTCTTCATTTTTTTGTTTCTCAGGTGTTCCGTCAACAATATATACTATTATATACTAGTATGTAGTCTAATTCTCTTTTGTGATATATTAGATATATACACTTACACATTTTTAATAATACATAAGTTGTAACACATACAGTTATATTATTGATTGTCAGTGCATATTTGTTTCATTAAACTTATTTTTTTCCTTATTTTTGTTTTTTAAATGTGTCGTCAATAGTATATTATGATGGTTTTTTCAATGATTGTGACAACTACATTAGTTATAGTGTTTTCAAAATATTAATGAATGAACATATACCTTTTCAAGACATGTATAATAGTCTACTATCCAAGTTAGGTAGTTATATTGATATATACTTATATTCCTTCCATTGCATATTTGTTTCATTATTATTATATATCACTGCATTGTGTTGTGACCTATATAAACAACCGTATATTTAAAATAATACGTAAGCAATAACACATATAGTTCTATTATTTATTGTTAGATATGTTCAAAATTGTTGAATATTATGAGGTCATCTTGTTCAACTAATTGTTTCATGTTATTAATTTTCTTTCTTAAATTATGTAATATAGTATACAATATATAATGAACTTATTTTTTTCAAGCTTTTGGATGCTGGACCATTTATTCCTTTTTAGGATCAATGGTGCACCCTACGAACGTACAACATAAAAAATATCATATAGTTTATAATATATATCATATATCATTAAGCACTAAGCATCACACACATAATATATAATTAAGTAGTAGACACATAATATTTCATATATGTTACAGTATATATTAAATATCATTAAGTGTTAAACATTAAGCATCACATACATTAACACTAAGCATCACATACATAATATATCTTTAAGTAGCAAACACATAATATATCATATATTATACAATATATAAAAAATATCATTAATAATACATTTTTCTAATCGTATTGATATAAATTTGTAATTCCACATGATGTAAAATTTGTTACAAAATTAAAATACAAGGTAAAATATGCACAAGTATATTGTTATATAATATTATGTTAAATATTCAGGAGTACATAATGATCTATTTAAATCGAAAACGGTTTCAATCACGGTAAGATTTTACAAATTAACTTCCATTATATGAAAATCAATGCAAATTTGATGAAATATAATAAGTATATAATAGAAATTATTAAATTACGTGGAATATATGAAAAACAATGCAAAACGAAAGAAAGAATGGGCGGAAAGAGAGATTGAAAAGTGTGAGAGAGATTGACATTGAATACATATCTCTCCCGAGATAACGCGTCAAACACCTAGTGAGTGGAACAACTCTTCTCCTTGTCTCTTTGTAAAACTCTTCGATTGAGTCTTAGAAACCTTCACAACTTTTGTAATGGAAAAACAACTCAATGAAATACAAAAACACAGCAAAATAACTTAACTTCTTCTCTTTATTAACTTTATGCTTACAGAAGTACAAAATACAATTTACAACTTTTGCTTTTTGTAAAATAAACCAACTTTGATCATTTCACTGCCTTCTTCTTTCCACCAAGTTGCAGTCTTTCGAGCTATGGTGTAAGACTCCAATCTAGGCCTCTTTCCCTTTTCTCGTCTAAAATCCATCTCGAGGACATCTCTCAAGATCTTCCTTTCCCTTTTTCATCGCTTCAATTGCTTCCTTGAGGAGGGACACTTAGACGTGTGAAGTTCTCCTTCCTTTCTTTACCTCACTCACCCAACAACTTCAATTCAAAAGACAATCTTTAGGGCTTCCTTTTTCTGTCTTAATTCTTCAATTCTTATGCTCTCTCTTCCTTGCTTAATTGAGGTTGAGGCGTTAAGAAGTAACAACCTTATAAACTGACTTCTTAAACGTATGATGAGAAGCCATGACTAGCACGCCATGTAAGACTACACAGTAACTCTATCTTCCCTCATTAACTAAGGTACAACGCCTCAGAACCAACCTTCTCATGGTCTTAATGCTTCCCAACCTGGAGAGGGAAAAAACTTAAGACGTAAGTCAAATAGATGGACTTAGTGAGCGACAAGTTTTGAGAAAACCTTTTTGGAAAAAACACATAGAATCCACAAAAAATAAGATCAGGCCACATTATATAAAGTGCATCCCATCAAGCCACAACAAATAATGCATACCGAACCAACCACCATAATTCAAACAACCACACAGAGAGCGCTACAATGCCATACGCGAAAATCATTTCGCAACAAGCTTAACTCTGAGATCTGAGATTCTCCCCTCGCTAAGACTTAGGATTTGCACTCACTAGTATCACACAAGTTATTTGGGATCTTTACCCGCGTCTAGTCTTATGAATATGTCATAACTCATAACCACACAAATTCAAAATAAGGGAGCAATCAACTCATCGCTTACTCGTAGCACAAATTATCATAGATTAGTAAGGCATCTCATAAACAATAATACTCAAAAGATCATGTTTGAAAAATATTTCGTTCCATCACCTTTGGAAGAATACTCAAATCTATTCATAGAAAATATTTAATCGTTCATTGAAAAACATTCATAACTCGCATTTAAATATAGAAGACGTTTAATCACACAATCAGTTATAAAACAGATCATGTTACGTACAACAACAAAACATATAAAACGTATTTGATCATTCACAAAAGAGTAATTAATCATCGAAAACGTTTATAAATCACATTTATCACTTTCAAACAATACTTGTAAAACGATGTATCAATCATAAACAAAACGTATAATTCATTGTCACCTACAATAGATAATTAGCCTCAACCCCTTCATTCTCCCCTTCCGGTTTTCTCCTCTCATTCAACGGTTGAAGGAACCGTTCGTTCCGTATTCAAAACTTTATTCTTTCACTTTCATTAGAAAATCTCACTTTTTGGAAAAAAAAAAACCTTTTCTTTTCTTTCGATTTTCGGCCTTATTTATAGAGGCCTTTCATTTTTAAGGGTCACTTCTATACTTTACACGTGTCACCTTACTAACACGCCACGCTATGCCACCAATCCAAACTCGACACGTAATCTAACTGTTAGGAGTGATTTGACTTTCCTTGGAAACGCACACCCTATTTATTTGGGAAGCCAAACTCTTAATTGTTCGACTGTCCTTGACTATATTATTAAATTTTCAATCGACTAAGCTTTGAATGCTATTAGAAGATATTGATGAGCCATGATGTGAACATTACAATAACGGTTTGGTTTCATCTATTTAGAGATTAACTATTATAAAAATAATAGAGGAATATATATTTTGATCAATATTACCTTTAGAGCAAGAAAGTAACAGTTAATTTAAAACTTTAATGTTAGGAATAAAAGTTGTTCCTTGAGAAAATTAAAATAAGAAGAAGAATGGAGACCTATTTTTCTTTCCCTTTTACTTCTTTTTCTTTTCAAAATCAAAATAAGAATAAAAAGTTAAGGGAGAATAAAGGGAGAGGAATAATATTGGCAAAAGTTTCTCCATTTGATATAGGTCTTCCAAAATTTTTCTTCATAGCTTAACTTGTCTTCGCTTTTAAACAAGAGAGGAAAACGAAGGTTTGAAGATCTTTGAGATGGTGATATTACAAACATTTCTTTTCTTGGATTTTTTCCTTAATTAATCATCGTTGTAATTAAAATTTACACCCTCCTCCATGCATCTTTCATTCTACCATTATCGTGTGACTTTTTATTTGAATCAATTGTTTACCTTCTTTGCATAACATCTTACAATCTTCATTTGATTACCTATTCAAAAATAATGAGTGGATTAATTGTTAAGATGTGGATAGACTCGTTCAACTATTATAAATGAGAGCTAACGAGTTTAATTTACACAATTATAAATGGCACAAGAGGTTTATAATAAAATAGGTAAATGGATACACTTATAAAAATTCAAAGTTTAAATTAATACCACCTCTACTACTATTTGCATGTCTATTGATAAGTTGTTTTTAAATAAGAAAATACAATCTATCTACACTAGAAGGGCTACGTGGGAAAAACATTATTTAACATTTTCAATTTAAAGTAATTTTATTTTTTAATTATCTTAAATTATTTAAGTAATTATAAGTTGATTTATTAGGATTTAATTAGTAATGGATGTTAATTAGTTTTTAATTTGTGAGACCAAAAAAATTGTTGTTTTGGTGGAAAATTTTGATTAAGTAATTATATATATAATTGGAGAACGGGGAAAATTGATGGAAAAAATAATTATGCCATTTATATATACATAAATAGTTATATGTATTTATTAGGAAAAAAGTTTATTTAATGGGGAGAAAAAAATTAAAAATATATTTGAATCTTTTTAAAAATATAAGACCAAATATTTACAATTTCAAAAACGGAAAAGGTTGACTACTCTACAATAAATACAATCTGATTGATTAAACATGGGGTGTGTAATATATTTGAAAAACAATCCTTTACATTTAACTATTCTTTCTACACAATCCCTATCTACACGATCACTATCTACATGATCATTTAGATTTTTATCATTTAGATTTGAACCCAAATCTAAACGATTTTTTAAAAATATCTTTTAGTACACATCGTTTAGATTTTATAGTTTAAATTTGGATACCAAAATCTAAATAATTGAGGAGCCAAATCTAAACTAATTTTTTCGTAATTTTTTTTATCACCACTTGACCTGTATTTTCTTTTTGCTCTTGCACTATGAAACTAAGACAATTTAGTAAATTAAATATACGAATTTGTGTATTGGATTTAGAATATCAATTTTAAAAAAAATTAACAATTTAATCGGACGCAACAATTACGTAAAAAAAGTTGAAAATGAATGTCGTATTTAAAGAAATTATTTCAAACTGTTTTACGAAAATTGTGACGATTTGATAAATTAAATATACGAAATTTGTGTATTGGAGGTAGAATATGAGATTTTTTAAAAATAATAATAATTTAAACGCAACTAACGATTATGTAAAAAGGATTGATAATGGATGTCATATTTAAAGAAATTATTGCAAATTAGTTTATGAAAACTAGGATGATTTGAAAAATTAAATATATGAAATTTGTGTATTGGAGTTAGAATATGAATTTATTAAAAATAATAATAATTTTTGTTCATGCATTGTGTTCCATGTAATTGACTTCAGTTTATAACTCCCTCCCTAGAAAAACTATTTTGTTCTTCGTATATCGTTTCCTTTGAATGAAATTATGGTGCCGGTATTTGGTTTAAATGGATTATTAAATATATGTAATTTATGTATTTCATTTAGAATATCAATTAAAAAACAAAAATATAATTTATTTACGTTAAAAAAATTGAAAATGGACGTCGTCTTTGAAGAAATTACTAGAAATTATTTTACGAAAACTAAGATGATTTAGTAAATTAAATATATATAATTAGTGTATTGAAGTTAGAAAACGAATTTTAAAAAAATAATAATTTATTGGCACGAAACATTTACATAAAAAAACATTGAAAATGGACATCGTATTTAAGAAAAATGCAACTTGTTTTACGAAAATATGATAATTTGGTCAGTTAAATATACAAAATTTGTATATTTGATTTAAAATACGAAATTTAAAAAATAATAATAATAAATAATTTTCATAATCCTTCCTCGAAACAAATATTATCATAACACTATCTATTATAATCATTCTCCCAAACACACATACAATCGTAACATTATCATTGATTATCCTTCCTCCAAGCACATATCATCATAATATTACAAATAACAAACCTCCCCCCAAACACATTTATCATATCACTAGGATTATCTTAATCCTTTTCCCTCCCCAAACACGTCTTTAATTACTTCAAAATCAATTTAAAATAATTTTATATTTTTGTAAAGATCAATTTTAGTTGAGGTAAAACATCATTACTTAAAAAAATAATTGATTTTGATCGAAGAAAAAAACAATTGTGAACATCTCGAAATCACTCCAAAACACATCCACCATGTTTTGAATCAAATTTTAAAAATTTGAAGTTGGTTAATAAATTTGACCTCTTTTGAAAGGATTGTGGCCTGGCTTCAATTTTTGTACAAACTATGCAATCTTGTAAAAGTAGACAATAGGTGAATTTGATTGCGTAGTTAGCACTGTAGTATTTTTCCTTTTCGCATTCTTTAACTCTTATCTTATTATTGGTGGAGTGATAATTAGTTGTTTGTAAAAGTAGAGAATAATTAAGAGTCCCCAGAATTGTAGCAATTATTTGGAGAGATTATTGATCCTATTGAAAGGGTTTCAAGAATATATTGACTTGTAATGAAAGAAGAACAACTCTCTCCCCTATAAGAGGGATTTCTTTTTCTAAGATTCTCTCTACCTTTTTCTACATCAAACATTCAATCTAAGTACTCTACATGTCTACCAGTCAAATGATAAAATTGACAGCCATTATTGTTATTTCCACACGACCACAAAATTTTCTCTTCAACAATTTTTCAAAAAAAAAGGAAAAATTAAATTCATCCGAGACTTTCACTTTGTATATATTGACCCCTTCTATCACAAAAGAAAAATAAAAAAGAAAACCAAAGTTTCAATGACAACATGAATTTTATCTCTGCACCAGAGATAAAGGGTCCATTTTTTTTTTAAACAATTACGATTGGAAATGAGTTTTCAAAAGTTAGTTTCGTTTTTTTTATTATTATTGACATATTTGTAAGCGGTACTGAAGTAAACTTATAGAATTATTTGAGTTTGTAAAAAGTGTTTAGAGCTGTTCTAAGACATCTTTTCACACACATGCTACTGCCTGTTGAGCTGGTGGGGATTTGTTGTAACCAAAATAATTTTCTTTTATCCATTTCTTCCTTACTATTTCTTTTTCTTTTTCAAAAAGGACGATGAAACGTTTTCCACAAGATATTATTTTCCAATCGTAGTTAGTCCACTTTTTCATCCATTGGACCTGTGTGGAGCTATAAAAGTTTACCTTCTTAAAAAACCTTCCAAAAAAAGGCTTTGTGTCATATTAATTCAAGATTTGTAACATGGACGGTAGGGTTTAGGGTTCTTTCCTCACAAAACAAATTAATTTGTTCATCAATTGGTTTCACAATTATTATGGTAAAAGTCAAATAATTGATCTTTGCAAATGATAATTGATACTTTATCAATTAAGCTATATATGTTTAAATAATATGAGATGTAGTGAGAGGTTAGATATATAAATAATATACACATTTAAGTTTGATTTATGCCATTTATGTTAGCATTATATTTGCTTGTAATTAAATGTTTTACAAAGCGAATAGCATCCAAAGAAGCAAAAGCATCCAATAAAGCATAATATGAAACTGCCATGCATATATTCCTCTTTTGAAAACACCAAACAAAAAAGCTTATCTTTGTCCTTCAAAGTGGGGTATTGATTCCCCTTCCACCATATGAAGAGAATTTTAGACAACTATATCTTATACGTTGATTTCCTCAAACAACTTTAAAGTAAACTTTGACACCTTAATTATTGCATGATTCTCAACTTTTAGTTTAAATCCTTTAAACAAAGCACTAAAAGTCTCCCCCAAAACCTTATTACATCTCAACAAGATCTTACGCCAACGAAACAACAAACGTCGTTCCTTGCAACAATATCCTATCGAGTCATAATACCAAACCAAATGAGTTCACCTGCAGCGGGCGACAAGGAAGCGGATTACAAGCTGAAGGACACGAAACCAAACCTTGGTGAGCGATGGCCGCATGGAGGGATACGTGGAGGGGGTGGGTGGATAACGAGCGAGAGAGCGACGAGCACATACGATCTTGTGGAGCAAATGTTTTATCTATACGTTCGGGTGGTGAAGGCAAAGGACCTACCGCCGGACCCGGTGACTGGGAGTTGTGATCCATATGTGGAAGTGAAGTTGGGAAATTACAAGGGAAGGACTCAACATTTTGAGAAGAAAACAAATCCCGAATGGAACAATCAAGTATTTGCTTTCTCTAAAGACAAGATTCAATCAACAGTTCTTGAAGTTTTTGTTAGAGATAAAGAGATGGTTCCAAGAGATCAATATGTTGGAAAAGTGGTGTTTGATTTGAATGAAGTGCCTACAAGAGTCCCACCGGATAGCCCATTGGCACCACAATGGTACAAGTTAGAAGATCGAAAAGGCGACACCAAGGTGATCTCAACTACTTATATATCTTCCTTATATATATCCCTTTTATTTGATAATCATTTAATTTAAGTTTTTGGTTTCGAAAATTGAACTTATAATTAATGTTACCATTTATCAATTTTTTTGTTTTGTTTTTGTTTATCTTTTTAGAGTTCCTTTTTTTCCAAATTTCTACAAATCTAGGAAAAAGAAAAAAAAAAAAAGTTGAAGACTCTGTTTGGGTAACTAGTAGAATTTTTATTTTTAATTAATTATTTGAAATTAAGCTTGTTAATATAAACTCTACCTCTTAGTTTTTCTTGTTGTATTATCTACTTCATACCAAATTAAAACATCTGAGCCAAGTTTTGAATATTAAAAAAAAGTGATTTTTGAAATTTGAAAATTGGCTTAGAATTTTATTCTTTTATTTATGATAGATAAAAAAAACCTGATAAGAATATGGAAGAAAATAGGGTTTAACTTTTAAATACAAAAAGCAAAGAATTAAATGGTTGCAATTTTTTTTTTTTTAATTGGCTTGTTAGCTAAAAAGTTGCATATATGTTTGTGGTAATATAATTCGAGATCGGATGTTTTAAATTGTTAAATTTAAAATTGAAAGGTTAAGGTTAAGATTCACACATTTTATCTTAAACAAATTTAATTGAAACTAAAAGTTCAATCAAACTAATAGGTTATATGGTGAATTTAATTCTCATATAGGTGAAAGGAGAGATAATGCTAGCGGTTTGGATGGGAACGCAGGCAGACGAAGCATTTCCTGACGCATGGCACTCTGATGCAGCATCGGTCCACGGGGAAGGCATCTATAATATTAGATCAAAAGTGTACGTTTCTCCAAAACTATGGTACCTAAGAGTGAACGTCATAGAAGCACAAGATGTTGAGCCACAGGACAAAAGTCAACCACCCCAAGCATTTGCAAAAATTCAAGTAGGAAAGCAAATATTGAAAACAAAGCTATGTTCAACAAAAACCACAAACCCAGTTTGGAACGAAGACCTAATCTTCGTCGTAGCTGAGCCGTTCGAAGAACAACTCGTTTTAACGGTCGAAAACAAAGTATCATCTGCAAAAGACGAGGTCGTGGGAAGATTAATAACACAACTAAACGGATTTGAGAGGCGTTTGGATCATAGAGTAGTTCATTCACGTTGGTTCAATCTTGAGAAGTTTGGATTTGGAACATTAGAGGGAGATAAAAGGCATGAATTGAAATTCTCAAGTAGGGTTCATTTAAGGGTATGTCTTGAAGGAGCTTATCATGTAATGGACGAATCAACAATGTATATAAGTGATGTAAGGCCAACAGCAAGGCAACTTTGGAAACAGCCAATTGGGATTTTTGAAGTCGGGATTTTGAGTGCTCAAGGGCTTCAACCAATGAAGAAGAATGATGGGAAAGGAAGTACAGATGCTTATTGTGTGGCAAAATATGGCCAAAAATGGGTTAGAACAAGGACAGTAACTGATAGCTTTAATCCAAAATGGAATGAGCAATACACTTGGGAGGTTTATGATCCTTGCACTGTCATCACAATTGGGGTTTTTGACAATTGCCATTTGGGTGGGAATGATAAGAATGATTCAAGAATTGGGAAGGTAACATACTAATTCACCATTACAATTCATAGCTTAATCAGAACTATATTTTCATTAAATTGAAAATTTCATCCAAAGAAAATTAGAATTTAATTCAACTAAATTTGTTACGAAAATATTGGTAGAGAGTTTGTACGATTATATCATGTTATAGAAATTATTTATGAGATCTTACCCAATCATATAGTCTAAATTTGAGATTTCTAAAAAAATATAAAGACTAAATTTGTGATTTAGCTAAACTATTATTTTAACTATTTGAAAAGTGATTTCCAATTTGGTAGATTGGCTAAATGTATTTTGATTTATATCTTCTTTTTCTTTATAAAAGCTTTCAGCTTTATTCTATTTTGATACTTAAGCTTTTATTATTTTAGTCTCTTTCAACTTTAACATTACAATTATTTTGGTTTTAAAATTTTGTAAGTGTTTACTTTATTCATTCAACTTAGAAAATGGTCATTCGATTTCTAAAGTTTTTCGATATCTATTTTATTATGTCCTTGAAGTTTTCAATATAAGTAACTATATTTTGGTGTTTATTAATGTGATTTTATTTTAGTGAAAATAAATAAATAGTGTATCTTTTTAATATATAAATGAGTGTGTTGAAATTGGCATTTAAGTCATGTAGTTGGTGAATGATAGAACATATAAATAGAAAAATCATTAAAGAAAAATGTAAAATGATTATTTTAAAAGTTATGAACGGAAATAGTTAATAGATTTGATAAGAGCTCCAATTCAATAAGTTGGAAAGTTTAGTGACCAAGCTAATAATTAGGTGTAGTTCATGTTAGTACGTAGAGTCCATTAATCTTATTCAAAAACAGTGTGATTTAAAAAAGGTTAAACATATGTGTCAATCTTGTGATTGAACACAAAGGATGAGCGCAACCAAATATTTTTGTTTAACTAATTCTTTTCAATATTAATATTATAATTAATAATTGATTGTTTTAAACAGGTAAGGATAAGACTTTCAACACTTGAAATGGATAGAATCTACACCCATTCATACCCACTTCTTGTGTTGCAACCATCCGGATTGAAGAAAATGGGAGAGCTCCAACTAGCCGTGAGATTCACATGCCTTTCCCTTGCTCACATAATCTACCTCTATGGCCATCCCCTCTTACCTAAAATGCACTATCTCCACCCTTTCACCGTCAACCAACTAGATAGCTTAAGATTTCAAGCAATGAGCATTGTAGCCACGAGGCTCGCTCGAGCCGAGCCGTCTCTACGAAAAGAAGTTGTAGAATACATGTTAGATGTGGATTCTCACATGTGGAGTATGAGAAGAAGCAAAGCCAACTTCTTTCGAATAGTTGCTCTATTCTCAGGCATCATCTCTATGAACCGATGGCTCGGAGAAGTTTGTCAATGGAAAAACCCTATTACTTCTGTCCTCGTCCACATCCTCTACTTCATCCTTATATGTTTTCCTGAACTCATCCTCCCAACCACTTTCCTTTACATGTTTCTCATTGGCATTTGGAACTTTCGGTTTCGACCACGACATCCACCACACATGGACATAAAACTTTCTTGGGCTGAGGCAGTTCATGCAGATGAACTGGACGAGGAGTTTGATACTTTTCCAACTTCGAAGACGCAAGACGTTGCACGAATGAGGTATGATAGGTTGAGAAGTGTCGCCGGACGGATCCAAACGGTGGTCGGGGACATTGCAACTCAAGGGGAGAGGTTTAAGGCTTTACTTAGTTGGAGAGATCCAAGAGCTACGAGTCTTTATGTCGTGTTTTGCTTACTTGTGGCTATTGCATTGTATATTACACCGTTTAAGATTGTGGCTTTGGTTGCAGGTGTTTATTGGCTCAGACATCCTAAGTTTAGGAGCAAAATGCCATCAGTTCCTTCTAACTTCTTTAGACGGCTCCCGTCTCGAGCTGATAGCTTGCTTTAAAGGTTCATATATTGGATCCCCACTGTTTTAAGAATCTAATTCTGAAAAGATTTCTCTTTCAAGTCTTAATGTTTGTTTTTTTATATCCACCAATGATTTGGAAAAGGTCATAATTTAATTTTTATTTTTTAACAAAATCATCATGTTTATTTATAAGGTAGAAAAGGTTTGTTAAATATTTATTTCTCGATGTTTAATGTGTGGGCATATCTATATTTATTTCATGCCTACATCACTTCCATCATATTTTAATTAAAATTTAAAAACAAAGGGACATTTAAAAAAGGAATGCTGGCAAAACCATTTAGGAAAATTTAAAATGTAGCTTGAACTTTTTAAATATCGCACATAGAAAAAATTCTCAATTTTTTATTTTAATTTCTATCATATTTCCATTTTATCCTAAAATGTTTTACCTCCTCACACACCCTTCGTACTTAAACCCTAGCCATCACTCCACTCTCATGTTTCTAAATAAAAGGCTAGTGTGTAAGTGAGAGAAAAATGAAGAGCGTAAGCTCAATAATCGAACATGCAACAGTGGGTGATGACAAGTAGAATGGTGGTCGACAACAAGTACTAAACCAGTGGTTGATGACGGTAACAAGTTGGCGACGTTGGTTCTTCTTTTAAGAGAGAGTAGTGAGCAAACATGTTGTGGAAGAGTCGTAGCGTTGACTCATGACAATAGAACGGTGATAGTTGAGCAAAGCGGTGGTAGAGTGGGGACCGACAAAGTATTGGTTGATGAAAGAAGTATTGGAGGGGTTTGGAGCATGTGAAGGAAGATGAAGATATTTTTTTTCTTTTTTTTTCTTTTTTCTTTTATCTTTATTTTTATTTTCAGTTAAATTTAATAAACACTACTATAAATTTGGTCTGTGTTGAAGCACGCAAATTTTGATTTCTTGATGGTCTTGACAAAGGACCATCAAGAAAAATATTTGTCTTGATACGATATTTATCTTGACTGTCATGTACGTCAAGAAAAGTGTCTTTATTTTGTTGAAGAAATACGGAAAAACATAAAAAAAAAATGTGGATTCTTGATTTTCTTGATGGACAAAGATCCCTTAATTTTGTTGATAGTTCACAAACATCAAGAAAACTATTTTTGGATGGACTATATGTCACACCCCGATTTAGGTTTTTCTCTCTAACCTAAATCGTGGCATGATAAGACATTTTTGAAAACGACATTTTTCAACTTAAATTTTATAGAAATTACATTAAGAAATTCTACAAAAATTTTGGCAGCATCTCCCCTAAAATTTGAGGTAGCCAAACCTGAAAATGGAGATATCTTCACTTCTAAACGTATATAACTAGATTTCAGATACTACAACACAACAAGTGTGTCTCACCACACACCTCCAGACAATCTCAGAGTGCAAGTAGAGTTTAAGAATCAAGCTAGATATTACATACAAAACGATTACGTTCTAATGAGGAAACTTTCAAAACACAAGTCCTTAGCGTCACCCTTGTTACATCTAACCACCCCATGATACAAACGCAAAATTATAATCGATGACGGGGATTCAACCGACGCTTAGTCCTTGGCCGCTACCTGGGGAAGAAGAAAAACATTGAAAACATAAGCTGAAAGCTCAGTGAATGACAAATAATTAGATATGAAAAATTGTAAAATATGCTCAAAATAACGTGTAAGTATGCATTGATAATGAAATAATTATAAATCAAATGTCATCATTACATAATACTATACAACACGGATCAAGCCGATAAACCTGTACTCAATCCACCATGACAAGGAATCTAAATATACGACCAAGAATAGCTCGCACATGATCAAAGAATCATGCGGTCACAACTAGCTCACACATATTTAGTACTGACCACGATAGTAACCTCTATCCAATCCGACCATGATAGCATACTAAATACACGATCCAAAATAGCTCACACATGATCCATATACACAAGGAAACATGCGGCCAAATATAACTCACATAATACTTAGCACCTACCATAGTAACAACATCCATCCAATCCAACCATGATAGCATACTAAATACACAGTCCAAAATAGCTCACATGTGATCCATATCCTCAAAGAAACACACGGTCAAATGGGGCTCACGCATACTTAGCACCTACCACAGTAACAACCTCCATCCGCTCCTATGTGCACATAGAGCCACCCACAATGTGTTAAACTAGGCCTGAAGCCATATCTCAATCCTCCATCCATATCCTCACTTAAACTCAAGTTCTCGGATCTCTGGTCACGGTCTCTTTCAGCCCCAAAATCCTCTGACAATCGTAGGTAGTGCTTCGGAAACACATTCGTGTAGCTTATGGGTAAATCACCATCATTAATAAAATCACATAGTTCACACTTAAAAACCAGACATGGTCCTTAGTCATCAACACATACTTTTTTAGTAACATTTTTATAAAAATTCTAAACATACACATTCATAAAATCATTGTGAGTAAATATGTTGTTTAAGCATAAATGGAAACATAGTTATAACAAGTTTAAATTGGAGTAGTTTCCAAGTTATATCATAAATAACATGTACAAGTACAAACAAAGCTTGAAAACGAGCCACTCATAGTCAATGACTCGATCTTCCAGGATTATATGCTCTTTCCACTTCAATTTGGCCTAAAATAAGGATCATGGTCATATCAATATCTTTATATGATATGAGGCTACAATTAATTGCAAAAGTACTTCGTAAGGTCGCTAAAATCTATTTGATGCTTCTAATGTCCTTGAATCTATAAAGCGCCTAAGATTAGACTAAACATTTCACATACGATCCCTTAAACTCGCGGAAATCTCAATACTTAACCCAATGAGCATCCAACTTAGTTCAAGCTCAATGGGTCCTTTACTCCATATTTTTCCAAAAATTTGCCAGCTTTAATAGGCTAACTTCAACTACTCATAACTTCTTCAATACTTAATAAACATTTATGTACTTTATATCCAAATCTTCATTTTGGAATCCTCTACAACTTACTTGAAGGAATAGAAATGAGATTTCCTAGGGATTAACACAAAATTCGCCCGAAACGCAGGTAAGGAAAACTCACATCTTTTGCTTACTTCCAATTTTGATCTGAATTTAACCTACTTTCCTTCATTTTTAGTTCATGATTTGTTTGTGAAAGTTGTAGGAAATTTAACAAGAGCTCCTAACTCAAAGAGTATAATTCAGAATACAAAAAAAAAACTAGAGACTTTATGAATTTGTTTTAAAAATTTGTGATCCAACTTCTTCCACAAAAATCATCAACTAAACTTGAGTATTTGCTTGAACTTCCTTCACAACTTTTGTTGAAAAATGAATTAACTTTGAAATAAAACTAACCTTATATTTTAATTCTTCTTGTGTAGCTCAAACCAAAATAAAAACTACCAATGGTCTGTGAAAACCATTCCAAACCTTACCATTAACTTAATAAATACCATTAACTTCAATGAACAACACCCCCACTACCTTCTAAATTCGAAAATTAAGCATCCAACATCATGGTTTATTCGATACTATCACTAAAATTATATGGGTATCAAGACTTACTCCATAATGCTTAGAAACTTACCCAAGTTGTGCGAAAAGATCCAATTCCAAGCTTCCTAAAGGCTGGACAACAACTAAAATCTTCACAGACTCCAAATCTAACAACAAAATTTAATTGGCATTGCAAAATCAAAATCTGCAAAATCGAAACTTAATGGGTGTTCAAAAAAACATCAAGTAATCCAACTAAAATTAGTAAACCCTTACCTGAAACTCCAAAATCCAACTATCAATAACAAGATTGAGTGAGAGGAAACTCTGTACATGAGATTTATTCAAAACCCATGCAATAGTGATGTGAGTTGTAACTTGAGCAACCAAGGGACGATGCAGCTCAGAAACAACTGAACCAAGTCGGTGTTGCGTTTCAGATCTAGCGTGGATGACGTGTGTTGTGGCGGCTGATCGTCGACTAGCGAATCAAACAGGGGTTCCTCGTCGACGTGTGGGTGTGCAACCTATCAGTTGTGGCGTCTTAGATTCCTATCCAATTCCTAAAAGAATTAGGAATGATATTTAAGATTTTTTAAAACAAATCTAATTCCTACAAAGATTAGAAATGATATTTAATCATTTTTTATAACAAATCTAATTCCTAAAAGGATTAGAAATAATATTTAATTTTTTTTAATAATAAAGAAAAGATAATTCAATTATCTTATCTTATTATATTCAATATTTAAAATAGAAAAGATAATCTATCTTATCTTATTTTAAATTTTTTCATTTTTTGGGATAATCATGAGTTTATTTTTTTAGACAATCAAGGTGTTTGGATATTATCTCCTATTTTAAAATTAAAATTTGGGTTCAAAATCCAAGTCAAATTAACTTACATATGTGGCATTCTATTTATCTAAAATTAAAATCGAAGTCATCAATCCAACTTTATCCCAAAATGCAGTCTTTTATTTATCTCAAATTAAAAATGGTCATTCCAAATTCTTGTGCATCTTGAAGATAAGTTAGGGTTTGGTAGAAACACATCATCCTTATTTCAAATTAAAATTTGGTTATGTTCCAATTTTTTTTTTTAGAAAAAAATGAAATTTAAAATTTTATCTTCAAATCAAATTGAATTAAAGATAAAACCCGAAACTTTTCTCAAATTAATTAAGGTTTAGCCATATACCAACTCTTATTTCAAATTTAAATCAAACTTATGTACTAATTTCATAGTTTGATTTTTTTTAAAAAAATGATCATATTTTGACTTCAAATTTATCTTTTTCGAGATTCATTCATCAATTACGTGCATAAATCTCGAAAATGGGCATTTGTTGAATATGAAATTTTAAGACCAATCATAAATTACCACATCATTTACTAAAGTAATGATGTAAAGTACAAATAATTGAATTTGAAACTAATTAAAAAATTAACATATGTCCCAAATTAAAATTGAAAACATAAACCGGTCAATTATGATAATGTCACATGTTTTGATCATAACTTTTGGATCAAGTTAATTATTTTGATTCAATTAAATATTATGTATTAGGGCTAAGTTCAATTGAGCAAAAAAAAATAGGACTGTCAAGAAAAATAACAAATTATGACTTTTACTTTGAGAAAATAACAAAAATATAAATTGTTAAAATAACAAAACATAAAAAATAAAAAAATAAATAACATATATGTAAGATACAATTGTTCACCTAAATCTCAAAGACATTGTAATTGAAATATATATGCTACATAAAAATTTCCTCCAAAAACATAAAGATTAGAAAATTTTCCTCCAAAAACATAAAGATTAGAAAAGTTATCATTAAAGGGAAGCTCAAAATTTAAAAATCTCTGAAAGTGATCATTTTTTCCTTGGATTTCAGCCGCTTACTTCCTTCTTTCATTTGAAACCCTAAAGAAAGTATGAACCATTTGAAACCATCAATTCATCAAAGAATTCAAAAGTGGAGCAGTGTTGATATTATAATAAAGATGAAATCATGAAATTATACCATAGAATTCAAAACTAATATACATCTTAGCAAGATACGCATCGGTGAGTTCGTCTACTCAATTCGGTGAGTTCTTCAAGTTCTTCATACATTCAAGATTCATTTGAGCTCTTTTCTTCTCTTGTTTGAAAACAAACTACCTCTCATTATATTTGTCTCTGTTCGGCTGCTTCCTCTCTCAATCACCTTCTTTTCTTTTCTCTCATAAAACCTAAAACTAAAATATTCAAATAATTGTAAAAGTGTCATTGAAGCATAATTAAATTATAAAATTTAAATTCAAATTGTTGTTAAAAATATATATTTAAAATCAAATTCAAATTGTTATAAAAAAATATATATTATATATTATTTAATAAATTGTTAAAAAATGGTTTAAAATATAACAAATTTGAAAATATTGTAGATAATAAAATATAATAAATTATTTAAAATATAACAAATTCAAATTCAAATTTATGATGGGATTAGATTGAGGAATAGTTGAAAATCCCCCACTTTTTTAGGAAAAATATTTATTAAAGATAAGTGAATTAAATAAATAAATGTTAATTAATTTGATTTAAATACTAAAAATTTGAAAATGGGTTATGAATTGTAGACATATATTTAGTAGATATTGGAGAAATCTTGCCAATCCTAAAAATATCATAAATTAGTTAATATTTTTCAAAACTGATTGCAGTTTGCAAATACATCGTATCGGTAAAACACATATTATCCTACATAAAAAGGTATAAACACGTATTGTCCTACATAATAAGATATAAACACGTATTATCCTACATAATAAGATATAAACACGTATTATACTTATTGATTTAGACATACATAGCAAGGATGATTGGAAATAAAACGTCACATACAAAATAAAACGTCTAATTAAAATAAATATGAATATTAACGTAATTAAAAAACACAATGTGAAAAAATAATTATTTGATACAAGTGGCACAATAAGTTATGTTTTTTTAAAATAAAAATCAACCAAAATAAGTGTATGATCATAATTAGCACGTTTATAGGGATGAAATATAATGACTCAGGAATTGTTGAAATTCTCATAACCATTTTTTATATTATTCATACGTACTATTTATTATCTAACAATTTTTTAAAAATAATTTGAAATATAAATCATATGAAAAATAGTGAATTGATGATTGCCATTATTTTAGGGTTTGGATTTCATAATATTTGAATTCAAAATATTTATAAATCTAATGAATAAGTAACAGTCGAAAATCTTTTAGCAATTTTTGCGAAAAAATCTTTATTAAACATCTTTTATGAATTAAATAAATAAATGTTAATTAATTTGATTTAAATACTAAAAATCCAAAAAATTGTTATGAATTATAGACATATATTTAGGGAATATTGGGGAAATCTTGTCAATCCCAAAATATCATAGTTAATATTTTTCAAAACTGATTGTAGTTTGTAAATACCCTATATGTGATATTTGGCCTCATTATTTGCACGCAAATACATTGTATCTGTAAAACACGTATTATCCTACATACAAGGTATAAACGGGTAAAAAAAATCTTTGATACATTGTGTGTAGGTTGTTGTGTATTTACTTCATTGTTCAAACACGATGTATTTCTGATTGACCCAACAGGTGCAGAATCAACAACCACGACAAAATCATTGTCAGAGAATTTTGTCATAATCCACATAAGCCACTACACGTCTTCGTCTTCAACAATCTGAATAAGGTTTGAACTATTGCATCCATCCCAATAAAGGGTAATGTGACACACAAAAAGATCTAAAGATGGAAAAAGTTTATCTTGAATGCACTGTAAGAATACTTGAAATGAAGATGAGCATGAAACAAATACATCAACCACACGATACTCAATATATCGAGAATATTCCATCCATCTTCCATAAAAAAAGAGTCTTCACATGTTGCATTGTCATTAGAAGAAACAATAGATGATAAAGGTAAAGGAATTAAAAGATAGACGAACAATAAAGTCGACAGTTGCTGAGAAAAAAATTCTAAAATATGATAAATGCAAAATTATTTACCAAACTACAAATAAATTCATTTGAATAGTGTTGTACCTCAAAATAAAAGTCTAATTAAAAAACTATGTAGGCTAAATGATACAATTAGATAATTTTAGATAAAAATCATATTATTCTCTTGAATTTTTTGGGATATTGGCATTTGAATAATATTGTTTAGTGTTTTGGTGGTCTTAAATCAAACTTTAAAATGAACTTTTAAATAATATTAAATAATATCTATGGAAAATATATCTTATTTAACGATAGTTCTATAAAAGGATTTTATTCCCCCTAATTTCGATGCATTTAACGTATGTATCATTATTTTAATGAAAATTTTGTCATTCATACACATGTTATACTAACATATATTTTTGTTAAATAATGTTAATTCATTATTATTAATATGACCAATTCATTTATGAAATATTTGTTACATGCATAATTATAGGGTTTAGGCACGATACACTAAGTTGTTATTATATTAAATGCATAATTTTAGGGAAAGATATAATTTTAAATTCATTTTGAAGATCTTCCAACTAAAACTTTTAAAATCAAGTGATAAAATAAATATTTATTACAATATATATAATCCGAAAACAATTAAGGATAAATATGAAAATTTTTGAATTTATATGATATGTTTAGATATTAATAATAATTAACCAAACCTTAAGGAACGTACAATGAATAAATTATAATGAATCATTTTATGAAAAATTATGTATTTATAAGATATAATAACATGTTATTAAGAATTAAGCAAAGATTATAAAACGTACCCTGTAGGAATAATATTATCAATGATTTTATGGTGTAAATTAAATAGTGTGAAATAAATATATATTTTATTAAAAATAATTTGTTAAGCATTTGATTTGAAGTGTACAAATCTGATTATCGGTTATAAATTGAAGGCATGAATCTAACATTTGTTGGTTAAATGAGATCAATATGAAAAATAAATATTTATTTAATATTATTATAAAATTGAATTATATGCAAATACACTATAATCGTAATTCTGTGTTACATTATATTATTTTACGCTGCAGAAATACACTAAGTGAAAAAAAATGAGTTTCATATTATCAATGGATAAAATTGGTTCAAAATTTGTCAAAAAAAAAAAAAAAAAAAGATCTATTTCATGCGATTTTACCAAATATCAAATTATTTTGAAAATTTTATATTTTCCAAATTGTACTATATTATTTTGTCATTCTCACGCTTATCTAAAAAAATAAACTTAATTGAGTTCAAAAGCTAAATATGACTCAAATCCATGTGATTGAATCCATGGGTCTGGTCCATGGACCAACTAGGCTCAAGCCTATAAAACCCACCAGAGAACTCTATAAATAAAGCTCTCGAATTGCTCATTTTTTATTTAAAGGAAAAAGACTGATTTGTCATTTCTTGGTCGATCATTGAATAAAACGTAAACACAAGTTAAGTAAGGGCTTATTATTGCTCGTCTACAAATATCCAAATTTTTATGCCTAATATCCCATAGATAGTTCGAACTGGATAGCAACAATAATCAATTTTAGCTCGAATGGTTTGTAGAGGAACCCGTCCTTCTCTGATCCATTCGACACGTGCAATTTCTTTTCCGTCTATACGTCCGGCAATTTGTACTTGAATTCCCTTTGTACCCGCCTGTTCAGTTAATTCAATAGCTTTTTTCATTGCTTTGCGAAATATCATTTGTAAGAGTTGAAAATTTTTCTCTAGAAAGTCTAGAAAGAATTCGTCTGTTGAAGTCAATTGCGCTCCCTTGAAGATTGAACCTCCTTTGAAGATACAGACTTTCTTCCAAGACTCAAACTTCAAGAACATCACATATTTCGCTTGTTCAAATCAAGCACAAGCATCCAATCGAGAGAGAATCAGATGATCAAATTCTAGTGATCGAACCACATCGCATCAAATCAATAAAAATATAACATTAACTTAAGTTCAACTTCATTTGAATCAAATTTCTTCTGAAATCTTGTGTGAACAACAAATTTTTTGTTAATCTTGCAAACTGGAATAAAAAACAATAATTACACAAAGAAAAAAGAAATAAAATAAAATAAATAATAAATTAACTAAACAAAAAAAATATTAAAAGATTTCCTTGACGCACGTTTGTCACGTCGGAGAAGGGTTTTTGCCACGTGATGTTGCAAAAAGCCTTCCCGACGTGCTGACAATGTGCTCTGGTGAACGTTTTTCCGTCGTCGACATGATCTACTTTGGGAAAAGTATCCCCGACGTTCCTTCTGACGTCAAAGTAAACTTTTCCAACGTGTTTTGAGGTTTTTGCCGATGTGAGGCTGCGTTGGGAAAGACCATATTTCTTGTAGTGATAATTGAGTATTTAAAGTTTTTATTGAAATTTTAGTATCATCTTTAATTTTTTATAAGAGAGATTTTATTTATTTTAGTAGTAATGATCTCAACTTAGTACAAAGAGTTGGATAATTATAGTATTACCCTTCAACCAATAATATAAATTCAAATGGATTAAATACTAAAATATTGTTATTTCTAAAACTTTTACCAAAATACTGCAATTTCAAAATTGTTTACAAAAGTGATGTTTTTTTTTCTCTATCTTCGGGCAAGTCTTCAACACTCACCCATTTCCTTCTTTTTCTCCCCCTCAAGACTCGCCCAATCTTTGCCTTTTTTTTTTCTTTTTAAAATTTATTTATTTATAGTTTTTCATATAAATTTTGTTGTTGTCTTTTTAAAAAAATTATTTGTACACATTTTAACTCCATGGCCTGTTCTTCTTCTTTTTTTAATATTTTTATATTAATTTTTATCTTTGTTCTTCAAATTTTCATATAATTTTTAATAAAATTTTATAAGAATTATTAAAATTATTATTATTTATTTATTTATCAGGTATTTATGTTGTCAAGTTATACTAATACTCTACTCTTGAAATTTTAAATTTTCTTAAAAAATATTTAATAACATTATTATTCATGTATGTTTTTTTGTTACACAAAAAATACACTCTTGAAACTTCATATTTTTTTTAAAAAAAATTTAATTTTGTTTAGAGCACCCAACAAATTTTAATGAACATTTAAAAAAATATTAACGTTATCTTGTGTTTGTTAATTTATTTTGTCAATCATTCGAGTATTCCTAAAATTTGATTTTTTTTTAAAATTAGTATAGTTTAGCTTTTAAGAAAAAAAATTATCTTAAAAATTATATGAAAAATTGAAGAAGAAAGATAAAAATTTATATGAAAAAATATTAAAAAAGAAGAAGAAAAAGTAATGGAGTTAAAATGTATACAAATAATTTTTTTTAAAAAAAAACAACAAAATTTATATGAAGACGACCAAGAAGAGGAGAAAAAGAAGGGGGTGAGTAAAAGAAGGAAATGGGCGAGTGTGAAGACTCGCTCAAAGAGAGAAAAAAAGAAGTATCAGTTTTGAAATTGCAGTATTTTCGTAAAAAGTTTTAGAAATGACAATATTTTAGTATTTAATCCAAAAATTATGAAGAAATAAATTTGGATTCATTTTTTTAACCATTACTAAAAAGTGAAAAGTAGATAACAAATTGTAAAGTTGTAATTTTACTTGGTTTTGAAAGAATCCTATGTATTCATATTAACGAAAACAAGTTTCTTCCAGATTTGATAACATTTCTACGTGGGTCCTAAGTATTTCCCATTTTAAATAAACGTTGTGTGTGTGAACTGAATGCAACTGAAAAACAGCATGCTTTTTGCACACCATTTAGAAAGCTGTCTCAGCTTTTTCTTCATCAAACAGTAAGGGAAAATGGTATCAAATTCTTGAAAATTAACTTTCTTAACCATTTAAATTCCAATAATCAACCAGCTTTATAAACTAAATATTTCTTGCAATTAAAATTGAATGAAAGGAATTTTATTTATAAACAGCTACATCATCCCCTCCATTTTGTTCGAACATATCCATTCTTCTCAAACCCTAAACAACAACAATGCATTCTCCCAACCTCCTCCTCCTCCTCCTCCTCCTCTTCTTCTTCACTGTTTCATATGCAGAACTTTGCCATCCAAATGACAAAAAGGTCCTCCTCAACATCAAAAAAGCCTTCAACAATCCCTACATTCTTACCTCATGGAAACCTGAAGAAGATTGTTGCACTTGGTATTGTGTTGAATGTGATCGGAAGTCCCATCGGATCATTGCCCTCACCGTCTTTGCCGACGACAAACTCTCTGGCCCAATCCCACCCTTTGTGGGTGACCTCCCGTTCCTCGAAAACCTCATGTTCCACAAGCTCCCAAATCTCATTGGCCCCATCCCACCTACCATTGCAAAACTCAACAACCTCAAATACCTTGACCTAAGCTGGAACGGTCTCTCTGGTCCTGTCCCCAGCTTCCTCGGCTCCCTTTCCAATCTCGATGTTCTCGACCTCTCCTTCAACCGTTTCACTGGCTCCATCCCTAGCTCTCTTGCCAACCTCCGCCGCCTTGGAACTCTCCATTTGGATCGAAACAAATTGACAGGACCCATACCCGAATCATTTGGAAACTTCAAGGGAAAAGTCCCTTATCTCTACCTATCCCACAACCAACTGTCTGGAAAAATTCCAATTTCTATGGGGAAAGTGGATTTCAATTACATTGATTTGTCGAGGAACAAGCTCGTGGGCGATGGATCGTTGATATTCGGTTCAAAGAAGACGACAGAAATTGTGGACTTGTCAAGGAACTTGTTAGAGTTCAACATGTCGAAGGTTGTGTTTCCTCGAACCTTGACTTATTTGGATCTTAACCATAACAAGATCTTTGGGGAAATTCCAACCGAGGTTGTGAAGTTGGAGTTGCAGATGTTTAATGTGAGTTACAATGCACTTTGTGGTCGGATTCCGATGGGAGGAAAGTTGCAAAGCTTTGACGTATACTCCTATTTTCATAACAAGTGTTTGTGTGGTAAGCCACTTGGTAGCTGCAAATGATGAAATGGTGAAATCACTCCCCAACACATTCTCCATTATTATTAGTGATTTTATTTTGTTTTTGTTGCTTTTTAGTATGTTATGAGAGTTTGTTTAAGTTGGAATTTGTACAAATTTGGAGTCTAGGAACTTAATTTTTATGTGGTTTTACCACATGAAGAATTTAACTTCCATCTACGTTAGCCTAGATATATCCAAGTGTAAATTTTCCAACTGTTAAAGCTATGTCCGTTTTGTAGTTTGTTATTATCTTATTGTAGCGGAAAATAACGAGTTTGTGTTTAGCTTGTGTTGAGCCATTATACAAATTCAGTACTTTTGTCTCCAATACATTATCGTTTCATAGCACACTTTTTTAACTTATGTACATAAGAAGATTTTCTAAGACTGCTATTAAATAGATTAAAACTAATGTAACCTAAATTATTACTATAAGTATTTTGTCTACTCTTACAAAATTTAATTTCAAACCATTTAGTTTTCAATTTCATGTTAATTAGATAAAATTAGAGTGTTTCATTTCAATTTTCTTCCGCAACAATGCTCGATTATCAATCAATTTAAATCTATCCATCAACGATAAAAATCTAAAATTTTGTTATATTTTATAAATATATTAATTTATTCTATTATATTTAAAAATACTTCCCTATTTTAAATTTCTCTTTTCCTCCTTTTTGTTTTTTTCTTTCCACAAGTTTGTTTGGTATTATTAAGGCAAAAGATGATCCTCTTGGGCAAGCTGTTGATAAGCCTTGGAAGTACTTGATTGATTTTATTTTGTAAACGGCCGTACGTTCTGCCAATATTCCTTCTTGTGATACCCGTGAAGAGAGATAAGTATAGTGTGTATACATTCTTCAACTTAAAATTTATTTCAACACAACATTTTAATTTTCATTCAAATGAGATAAATAGAAAAATTATGTGTGATAAATGCTTTATGGTAATGTCAACATTATCATTTTTTTCATTTGAACTTTTCAAAACAACCATTTTCCATTAGCTTTTTCTTTTAAAATGGATCGGTTGAAATAATTAAATATAATAGGGTGAGTAAGTACAATGTATTGAAGATATGATATATATAAGAACTAAATATACTTAGCAAACTTATTACACCTCAACTAGAAATAATATAATCAATGTAATTATATTCAAACTCAAACATTGATTGCTTATGAAGGAGACTACAATGTTTGTCCCAACATGATAGAAGGATTACTCTAGTAGCAGTATAATTTCAAATTACTTGAATCTGAAACAACGTTTCCACAAATTTGCTCTTAAATCATCTTGAGATTTTTTTTTAAAAAAAGAACTCTTCCATTTTCGAATAGGGTGCAAGAAATGATAGAACAAAGTTGCTATGTACATACTAAGTGTCTAAAATATATAATAAATTTAAAAAAATATACAAAAATGGAAAAGATTTGTCAAATTTAGGGCAATTGAATCATGAGTTGACCGATATCAAACATAACTCATTTTAAAATTAAGAAACGACAAATTTAAATTTTGTATTTGTTAAATTTATGCATGAATCATTAAGTTTTAATTCAATCTGAAAATTTCTAACTTTCAATTTAATCTACAAATTAAAATCATTTTTGTTTATGTTTCAATATTCAAATGCTCGGTTTTGCTCGTTTTAGTGTGAATATCCAACACGTGCGCCACTAAAATAAAATATCAATGAATTTTAGGTTTGGCTTTACATCGATTATACAAGCGTTAGAGGTGATCATGCATATATAGAAAATCTTAAATGTCTTTTGTATTTCGTACCGCTTATCGTTCTGAACTAATATTTTGTATTACGTACTACTTATCTTTTGGTTACAATTTATCATTTAATATATATATATCAAACAGATTTTTTTAAAAATATAACAAAACAACGAAATATTTACACGGTATAAAACAATTTTGAAAACGAAAAAAAGCTCACAACCCACAATAGAAAATACAAAAAATATTCCATGATTAATTGGCGTAATATGTTTGAAAAATGATTAAACGATTTTTTTCAAGATTTTTTTGGTACGCGATCGTTTAGGTTTGATACATGATCATTTAAATTTGAGTAGCCAAATCAAACGATGTTTTTAAAAAATTTTTGGTACGATCGTTTAGATTTGACACGTTTACATTTTTTGGTACTTGGGGAAAGGAAAACTTAAACTATAACCCAAATGCATAGTGTGTGATAACTTTAGGAAAACCTTTGGGGAATACAAGATCTTGCATAAACTCATTTTACAAGGACTTTTCAAAGCACCTCATCTCATGCCAAAACTTTTAGCACACATTAGTCTCTACTTATTCCTTTTTACCTGGACGTTGAACTCCCTCAAGGCTATCATGATGACTCATTTCACCATTAGTATCACCACAAACCCTTATTCAACTCCAATTGGTTAAGCGATAGACTTGAACATGGATCACTTTACGTGTACAATCATCCTTCTGCCAAGCGAACCACTTAACACAAGACAACCTCTACTCTTATGTACACATAATAGCTAGCTCATGATAGAAATAAAACTAATGGTTTATTTACATACAAGTATAAGAAGAAAACGTACATTTACTCATAAAACAAACTTTTAACCGTCAAATTTTTCATATTAAACATAAATCACATTAGAACATGCATTCTACTTTGCATAACATTAACATCAACATGACACGAGTTTGGAAAGAAAACTTTGTAAAACATAGTCCCTTTCTTTAGAAAAGTTAATCGCGAAGCCTAGCTTTCTTTAACTTAGTCCTTCTTTCCCCTTGTCGCTTGTTCTTTCTATTTCTTCTCTCTACTAAATGCCAAACTTCATGAACTTTTCTTCTCGCCTAATACACTTTCGACAGAGTTGCAATACTTAGAGTTTCCTTCATACTTCCTTCGAAACCTTAAATTTTATTTATATTAGTCCTAAACTGGATTAGTAATCACTTAGCTCATCTTAGCTTGGTAGCTTCTTCTCAGTGCTTTACAAGTGTAAATTTAACATATTCTTTAACCATGCTTAACGCTAACCTAACACGTAAGATGTTGACTAATTTGGATTAAAAGCTTTACTTAAATTTCCAACTTTCTTTCCTTGCCAACAGACCCTTTTTCAGCTAACTTAAAACACACACTCTCCTTGCGTCTGGCTAACCGAAACGTGTACTCTTCCTTGCATCATTGGTCAAGTCGAAAAATACAACGCATTGCTCTTGTACTTAACCATTTTCACTCATTTTACCATATAATACGAGTACTTAACCTAAATTTCTTCTTTTTAACCCTTCGGCTAGCACACAGGCTTCACAACTTAGGTTGGCAACATTGGCTAGGCGAGTTGCATACATGCGGTAAAGGAAAAACACGCGAGCAAGGGCCATACATAAAAGTGTGCGACAAGGCTTAGATGAGCATGCAAGTAGACATGCGGGAAAAAGAAGTTTTAGGCATTTTGAACAAGAGGTAGAAGTGAAATCCAGGTATCATGGCATAAAAATACCTAGGTTTTACAAGTGGAAGGCTTGGGGAGGAAACCATGTAAGTAGGAGGTGTCAAAACATTTTCATGCAAGGTCCATTTTAAATAGGTAACTTTGGATGAATAGAGTTACCATTCTACCTATGCAAATTTTCTCAAATCAGGTCCAAAGAACTGTGAGTGAGTCTAATTGTTGAGACAGGGCTGCCAGACTAAAAAGAGTTGAGGAAGAAGTTCAACTTCTAAGCTAAAGCAACAAAGGTCATTATGTGGGTGAGATTGAGGAATGTTGAGTTCTTGAGGCCAATAAAACACATGACATGGAATCTTAAGGTAGAATTTGAAGGTAAGATACTTAAGACATTTCTAAACAACTTTATGGAAGGAAGTTGTCTCATTTGAGTTACAAAGTTTAAGTTATTGACCTTTAAAGCTGTATTTAAGTTCTAAACAAGAAAGAAGTTTGTGAGCAGAGTTGAAGGTTGACTAAGTGACAGGGAAGGCGAGGCAAGTTGGTCATGCAAGATAGGCAAAATAGGTTAGTTTAGGATTTGGAGCATATGTGAGTAATAAGGCCAGCTCACGGTTAGATGACGTGAGGTGTGCGCCAAGGCCATTTGGCAAGGCCTACATGCGAGAAGGATGCACACAACGTGCAAGGTGTCACACTCCATCCCTCAAGCACCTCAACACGTTGCGTTACGTGGTATGACTTGAGCATTCTTGACGTTTTTAAATGCTAAAAACCTTAGGTTAAGTCTTTAAGCCTTGCTTAATCACCTAATGACTTAACTTACAACTTGTATCCTTAACTTAAGGCGATAAAACATAACTTGATATACTTTTTGATAGAGAACCATAACACAGCGGAAGGTAACATAAACTTGAACTTTTATTAGCTTAAACCATGCATTTTACAACAAACTTTACAAATAAAGTCTTTTCAAAATAACTTTAAACATAAGCTAAACGCCTCGCCAAGCTTCCTTGTCTAGCAAAATTATATCCGTTTTCCAACTTAGCTTTAACACATGCTCTCCCCAACCTTAATGCCTCAAACCTAGTGAATGGAAACTTTGAAACATAAGTCAAAATACTTAGTAAGGTTTTAAGAGAAACCCTTTAGAAATACATTTCATAAACATCATCATTTCATATCATCGCATAAACATACAATAGTCTTGCATTTCTTTCATCGAGAACGTGAACCATTTCGCACTTAAAGACTCATCTCCTTGTGTTTAGACTACTCTGATGGTCTTCTCATTAACAACATCTGAGAATATAATTTCTTGGTTCATTCCTCGTTGCTCAGACTGTCAAACACAATACACATCTTGTATACATTACCAGACTTTATTTCACTATGCATGTCTTTTCTACATGACCGCCTTTAACCTTATATGCATATAACAGTTAGCTCTTTTTATAGAAATTAAGACTAATGCTTTAAAACATATTTTATCATTCATTTTAGCACAAAACATGGTTTTAAAAACATAATCATTCATTTCAAATACTTTGAAATCATTATTTACAAATCTCAAAACACAGAGAAAATGTTAAAATATACAAACACTTGAAAAATATCACTCACAAAAACTTGGTTTATCCCTTCTCGCAGAACGCTTAGCTCACTTCTTCTTCTTCTTCTCGCCTAGAAGCAATCCACATAGTAACACTTCACTTCACAAATTCTCAGATTAAACTCGTAAAACATTATGGCTTCTTCCTCTATTATTTATGCTAATCTTAAAGCTAGATTAGTCATCTCAAAGCTTCTAAAATATTGTCAGATCCCACGTAAGGCATTACGAGCATAAGCTTAATACTTCACTTAATTTTACTTTACTTTCAGCTTAACACATAACTCATGTCAAGTCAGATTAGACATCTCTTCGCCTGGTTTCTTGTTGCATGGTACTTTGATCAAAATGCCTAATAGACTTTAAACTCCTGATGCCTTCTTGACTCGGGTCATCCTAACACAAACTTCAACACGCAAGCTTCAACGCAAAACGCTCATTCAACACTTAGTGTTTTGACCCTTCTATTCCAAACACAAGTCTCATATAAGGCGTGCGACCATGGTGTGCCCGACAAGCCAAGTGCAATGTTATCACGTGGCCAAGCTACTGAGAGCCTTGCATGCGCGCGAGCCACCCAGTTGCCCATGTCTTGCGCACTAGCCATTCCAAAGGCCTTTTTTCAGTTGTTATATATATATATATAGTCATTTTTAGTAAAGTTTGGATATTTTCTAAAGTAAAGAGGTTAATTAAGGCTTAATTATGATTTTTCAAGGACAAAAAGAGTTAAAAGAGAATTTCCAAGTCAAGCGGTTAAACTCTGAGTGAATAAAATTAATTTCTATGTTTATTTATGAACATGAATTTAAAGCTAATAGTTTCCTTACATGTTTGAAATGCTTATAATAATAGTTTAGTTAGTTTATATTTTAATATTGTTTAATTTTAACTACTTTATAATCTATTTTATAGTCTATTATAGTTTTTTACCTAAAAAAACTACGGATTTTATTTTCTATTAATTTTTTTCATTGTAAATTTTTAAAATATATTTTCCACAAGAGATAGACACAAATAGAAATAAAAATCAAATGTAATGAATTTAGTCTTTTAGTTGTTTTTGAATAGCGGGTAAATAGTTTGTTTGTTTTTTTTTTTTCCATTTTTGAAAAGACGGCTTTCCATAATCATTATTATTATTACCGTTTAATCAATTTCATGGACTTAGTTTATTATTTATTAAAAGTATGTAAATGAAAATTCAATCGTGTATAATACAATAACTAGGTTAAACGAGTCTATTTTTATAAATATGAAAATTAAAGAAAAAAAAAGAAGTATGTTTTGAATACTAAGGACGAAATGGGTATATCTGTAAGAAGAAAGAAACGTTTTGAAAATTTAGAAACAAAACAGGCATGTTGATTAAGACTTGACCAATATAAAGGTAATTTTGTATGAATTTTTCCGTCCGTCAAGTTTCTTTAAGATGATGGTGTTTTTCAAGCAAAATATGATGGTGTTTGGGAAGCTGTTGACAAGTCGTGTTGTAAGTACTTGATTGATTTTTTATTATGCAAACATCCGTACGTTCTGACAGTAGTCCTTGTGATGCCCGTGAAGAAAGAGAAGTTAGTATAGATATGAATTTATTTCAAAATAACATTTTCATTCATATGAAATAAATACAAAATGATGTGACGAATCCTTGTATGACAATTACTTCTAGGAATTTTAATACAGTCAGGAACTTTAGGACATGATTCAATTATATCCTTAGCATTAACAAAAGTTTTCTTCATAACTTTTTAATTTCTGCAACTGTCTCAAAACAACCATTTGTATCAGCTTCTCCACTTCTCCATTTAAAATGGATATAAAATTATTGAATATGACGGAGGGAGTAACATGTCCACAAGTTTTTATTTGGATTTATTCTCGAACTTTTAGGGGTAATTGGAACATTCGTTTTAAGAACATAACCTATTTTAGTAAAATTATTTCAAAAGATGTTATTAAAAGTAGTTACAAATTTAATCAAATTCCATGGTCTATGATAGACATTAATAAATATTTATCAGTGTTGATATGAAAAAATTATCATTTATTGACAATGATATACACTAATAAATATTTATCAGTGTTGATATGAAAAGTTATCAGTGATAAATGATAAATGA